>NC_089275.1:46742531-46992531 GCF_963678975.1 Dysidea avara | reverse complement strand
GAACTGTTTGTCCAGCATAATAATTTAATTTATAATGTCGCACAGTACGGTAGTACTGTTTAAGTAGGGATGACCCCAAAAATGGCGTGCACCACCAAAATGCCACTTTTAAAAATCAGCCTAGGGATATCTTTTGCAGCAAAAATCACCTTTGAGGAATAATATGAGTCCATCTACCATGAAGTACAGCATTAAAACCAAGAAAATACTTACTGGTGACTGGATATAGAACTTTTTAAAATCGCCACAGCCAAAACTCAAAAATTTATTTGGTTGCATCACTGCCTGCCTCACTGCCTATTGCCTAACCACATTCACTAGGCTAGAGGCTAAATGAAGCACACAGCCACCACTTTATGCCACAACAACAGACTCACTGGTGGGATGTGCCTTTTGGGGTTCTGATGAGTGTGCACCCTGTGTGCCTTGTCTTTCCTTTTATCTGCAATCTGGCCCTTCTTCATTCAATGAAACCATATCGAGGCATTAATTTTCCTTATCAACACAGCATATTTAGACACCACAACATTATTAAAACGCTTGCGCTACTGTAATAGAGGTACTGGACACCCAGATACCTGTAACTTCACGATAGGCTATATATTAGCTACCTTTTAAGCACGTACACCACATGTCTATTTTGAACACATCATGATGGCCATACCACTTGTTGGTCTGGCTGTGTTATAGTGACCACACCCCTTGATAGCAGACTTGAGATACTCTAATATGGTAGTCATCCTAATAGAACGGTCATTGACACATGTATCCTGTAGTAGTATCTATACTATAACAAAAAAAACAATATCAACTAGTGTTTAAAATTTTTTAAATGAAGTAGGGATCCAAGCAATAAAAGTACTGAAATGAGATAAATGATGCCTGATGATATTGCAGCATGGCTTGGTGAGAAAATCCCTACTTTGGCATTGATCAAAATAATAATTGTTATAACATGCCAGTGTATAGCGATTTTTCACTGAGCTATGCTGTAATGCCATCATTTATCTCTTGTTTCAGTACTTTTTATCACTTGGATCCCTAAAATTAGCAATTTTTAAGATACTAGTAGTGTATTAATTGAAAACTCATTAGGTGTTACAAGGATATATACAAGGTATTCAGATACTACACTGCACCTTCAATGCACACATGCTACTTAGAAAGTTTCTCCAGTTGTTTGATATAATCAAGAATGCTGTGGCCACCAACTGCAGATAGAAACATAACTTGGTGTGGCTGAAAGAGTCCATATGCTACCATTAGGTTGATAAGCCCGCCACTTACAGAAGGATCATTTTGAATGGTGATTATGTGGGAATGCATTTCCTTAAAATATTGTGATAAAGTGATTTTACCAACTGGGGGACATGCAAATACATTATGAATCAGTTTTACATTCTCAGAGATACAAAATGCAAGGAGTGATGCCAGGACTTCACCAAGGCAATGCTCAGCAGCATATATCTTCTTTTTACCAATAAAAGGCTTTACATGGGCTTCAATAGATTTGTAGGCTTTCTTGAATGCATCTAAGAAACCAGTGTGAGCAAGATATGGTTACCCCTCAATGATTGGTCCTTAATAAACTGAACATATAGTCTCGCGTGGCCAGACCCTTTTTTTCCCTGCGGACTGTGCGCCAAGGACACGCTAAAAAAAGTGTCTGGTACAATCACCGTCAAAAATGTGTTGGCTACTACCATAGTAGTGGTAGGCGACAATTGGTCAGAAGCCAAAAATAATAGGTTTCGATGACCACTACTTAAACTTGCTACATAGCCTGGCTTCTTGCAGTCTTGATAAGCGCCCAGTGTTAGAATTAGCAATTCAAAATGGAGCTCAATCTTGCTTTGGAAGAAGTAGTGAAGGATGCTGGCTTTGGATCATTAAAGCCGAAGCAAGAAGAGGCATTAAAGCATTCATATCTGGTAAAGACAAGTTTGTTGCTCTTCTGATGAGCTATGACAATCCATTATTTATGTGATTTTGCCAAATGTGTATGACAAGCTCAGAGGTATATATGCTCATGTATTGTATTTACATTACTTCAACTTGAATATGTAGGGACTGGAAATGCTATTGTTGTGTGCATATCACCCCTTACTGCCATCATGATTGAACAGCAGAAAAAAAATTTTACAGAGAGGGATAAAAGCAGATTTTGTTGGAGAATCACAGATTGATCCCAATGTTGATAAGACAGTTCTTTCGAGAGATCTTCAGCTACTGTATATCAGTCCAGAGAATCTTTTGAAAAACCGCAAGTATAGACCAATGCTATATTGACGCCAGTATACACCAAAAATATGGTTGCTTTAGTTGTCGATAATGCCCATTGTGTAAAGACTTGGTGAGTATCCTTTTATATAGTATTCCTATTCACATAACTTGTTTACAGGGGAGATGATTTTTGACTTGCTTTTGCTTAAATGGTGACCTAAGAAGTGTTTAACCAGAAAATGTTCATGTGCTGGCTTTAACTGGAACTGCCACATCTGATGTATTTGACTGTGTCATGAAAAGATTGTCCTTCAAAGATCCTGTTGTTATTGGACTCTCTCCTAATCATGATAACATTAGATATCATGTTGAGCCATTGCTAGCAACAGATCACCTCTGTGATATGTTTGCCACATACATTCGTACCAGTCGTACTGAGTTCCCTAAAACTTTGATAATTTTTTTGTCGAACAATTGGAGAATGTTCACAAATGTACCAAACACTAAGAAGATTGCTTGGTGAAGATTTTACTACACCACCAGGCTTTCCTGATTTCCATAAACACCATCTGCATGGTGGATATGTACACTCGGGCATCATTTGATCACATGAAAAAGAAATTTTTAGAATCATTTATGACAGAAAATGGCAAATTGAGGTTATTGATAAGTTACCAGTGCATTTAGCATGGGTGTTGATTGTCCCAACATATGTAGTGTAGTTCACGTGGGCCCACCGTCTTCATTGGTACAATATGTTCAAGAATCTAGCAGAGCTGGACGAGATGGAAATTCATCTGTCGCCTTGCTATTGTATGGAAGCACTGGGAACCATCTGCAACAATCCATGAAGTTATATTGTACTAACAAAACAGGATGCCGACATAATAAACTATTTAAAGATTTTCTTTATCATACTGATAATGAATTTGTGGATGAACAATGTAAGTGTTGTGACATTTGTAAAGAAAGTTGTACATGTATAGATTGTATGTACACAAAACGCTTAATTAATTACAATAATAATTTATAACTTATATCACAGTTCCATTAAGTCTGGTACTTTGTGTTTTAACCAAGTAATGAGGTTCTTGTACTTTAGCTGCTGCAACAAATTATTTGCAAATTTGAATGATGAGTACTTTCATGCAAGAGTGAGGCTATACACCTGTTGGTCCTTCAGACACTGAACAGCAAGCTTAAAATCCCACTGAATAGATGAGGCAGAGTGCGTGTTAGAATTTGGTGCACATTTGCTTGTACACTCCTCAAACTTCGAACAGATTGAGTGTACTACTTGAATACACTCAGCTGCAAGCTTCACACTCTTGTCTGTCATGTTGGACCCCGTGTTTTGCATTGTGCATTTTAAGAGCGTGTTCAAGTACTCAAGATGCAAATCCATTGGAATGTTACGTCCAATGATGTTTGTGGTATTGATACATCTAGACCACTTCAATTGAGCAGCCTGTCAAGGTGAAAGAATATAGTTAATCTGCAATTGCAGATACTGTAATTCTTTCACCTTGCTGCTTTAAATATCAATAGGAAAAATTTCCAAATTATTATTATTATTAGTACTTTACAGTGACCAGCACTGAAGGTCTGGCAGTAACATGTGCTGCAGCCTTTGGGTTACCTAACCTAACAAGAACTGGAGACTTTAAATATTTACTTAACCTAGCTAACAATAAGGTGAAACAGAAGAGGGCCAAGAAAGGAAAAATCATGAAAATTCCCCAGATTAACCCTAGAGTCGTAACTTCTGTGGAATACAAAAACACCTTGTCATTGGTATTCGAAGTTTCGGAGCTTGATGGTGATTGCAAATTTTCAACAATGGCTTTCTACTTGAGGCAGTGCAAATTGTCTCAGCAGCAGCTGCAATATTCCCTTGCAGCACCACTTGTAGGAAGTCTTCTGCTGCCTTCATGTTGTCTCCAGGGTCTAAGGGCATTGCACTCCAGTTTTGCAAATTTTTCAGTTGATACAACATACCCTTCTCTGCAGCGGAGTTCTTACAAAATAAATGTATCCATATAACCTACAGAATTACACACGAATCAGTAGTATATCACATAAAATACAAGAATTTCATGCACAATTACTAGTAAACGAAACATAAAGATCAAGAATTATAAACATACTCTCATCAGTGTTAATCTTGCATGTCAATCTTCAGCTACTGCTTTAAGACCCTCCAGCCGTCCAATTGAGCTGTCATCATGGCTTCTTGCAGATTGTGCACCTCAACTTCTGCCAAACTGTCAGCTGGTCCCCATCAAATAAAATTCCGTGATAAAAAATTTTATCAACTAGTGAACCTTCCCCTTGGTATACAACCTGATGAATAGCTTGAGGCACATACTTGTGCATGTTGTGCATAATAGTACACATCTGCAAGCCAAGGGGAACCTATTTGGTACAACAGTGTACACACCATACATATGTTAAATGAAATACTGACCACTTCTGACATCTGACTCATTTCACTGGAGATGTGCCACTGAACAGATTGAGTGTTAGAAGAATACATATCTAAACATCACACAAGAACCCTACAATAATGAATGCAATAGTTAAATGTGTACACAGTTACATACACACCCGCCTACAATGACTTGCAACTCTTTCAAAAGGGCTGTGAGATCTACAAGTCCAGGAAGTAAAGTTGCAGGGTCAATCTTCACATGGTGTGGAGTCACATCAGACAAGCCAGAAAATTCTACACAATCTGTGACTGCAAATGTGTGAAAATAATGCAGTGATTTAGATTGATGATTGAGTCACTGGAAGCTAGCCCTAATATTTTTATCAATGTTATCACCTACTATTTTGTGTTCATTTGATGTGCATGGTTGAGGTTCAACAGAAGCATTAGAATGACTACTTTGACCCCCTCTGGACTTGAGGAATTGCCTTCATCATCAGGTGTAATTGAAAAATCACAATTCACAATTTCTGACAACATCCCCCTCAGCTGCTTGTGGAAGGTCTTCAGCTCTTTCATGATTGTTGTGGTCATTATCATAACCTTGATCATGGTCAGCATTGTCATTTTCGTTTGCTCTACTAGCAACACCACCATTATTCACAACCTCATCTTCATCATCACTACTTTTGCAATCTGAAATTTCTTCAGTTCCTTCAGCCCAATCTAACGTTACTCTTTTCCTCTTGATGTCAGCCTACAAAGCAGCAACATAATTATTATGCAATCCACGTACAATTGTATGTAGCAATTTATACCTCCATAGTTCCAACCAAACTGCTTTTCTATTCCACAACTTTAGTATCATACCCTTTTCATCTGTTCCATGGTTCCAGTGTAGAAGAGGCAAACCATTAATGGCTGGAAACAGTTGTACATCTATATAGCAGTCAAAATGCACATATTTTACACATACATATGTACATACCTGTTTACTGGAGCAATTTCCATACATTAGGCAGGAGATCACTCACTGCACCAATCCCATACCATCAGATCTCCACTTTAAAATTAATGAAATAGCAAAGCAGATTAGTGGCTTTGATGCACCACAAAACATATGTCCATAAAACCGTAACAAAGTTGGGGCTTTACTCTGTAATTCCTCCCATACTACATCCCAGGTGAATTTGTGAAGGACAGAAGTGATATTATAAAAGACACCGTCCAAATGACTCATATCTTTTATCTCGCCCATTAGTAATCGTTCGACGTTTAAAGCTGATTCATCCGGTGTCATCTCAGTCTGCAACAACTTATGGACACTACCATACTCCCTTCTGTAAACTTGCTTTATAACAGCACGCCAGGTAGGAGTTGCCACAACAAGATCTCGTGTGCCAGATTTGTAATCAACAGTAACCTGATGTGTGCATATCAGATAAAAGTGTCTTCACACTAAGCTGTATAGATCACTTACAGTGACTGCTGGTGGTATCTGAGCCTTGTCATACACATCAGATATTCTATTGCCATTAGCCTACACAAAAGTGTAGTGCCACTGCAGTCCAATGTGAAAGAGGCAGATAAGTAAGGATTTATAGTTTGTATAGTACTAATGTGTGCAGTTCTGATCTATGTTTTACATATTCATACTCAGTTGATATGTTAGGATCTTCTGCTTACCATGTTTGGCATCCTCGGATTTTGTCAAATTGAACTGTACGGTGTCCACATCCAGGTAAGTTTTCACAATGTGGTTTGGTAGTGTAGTCATTAATGTGTTTTGTTATAGATACAGATCTAGAGCTACTACACACTTATTGGATGTTAACTGGAACTTAATTTGTATGTTGTACTGGTATTCGACCATATATATTTTTTCACTGCACAACCAGTGCAAAAGTTACGTGTTATGTTCATATGCACAATTCTCAGTCTTTTGACATTCCGGTCTCCACTGTTAGATGCAGGGGCAGTGGAGCAGGCCAATGAGTGAGGGGGCCAGGCCAGCTGTAAGTTGAAGACCAAAAAAATAAAAAAAGGTCACAGCCTGCTGACAATAGCTGCTCTCTACCAATTATATCTCCTTATTTATAACTACATATACGTAGCTAAGTAGCTTGCTACACTGCTCTTCTGAATACTGTGACTGTTCTATTAGAGTATCTCGATCTATTCTTGCAAACAGTGTCCCATAAAAGTGGGGGGGGGGGGGATGGCTTCCCCGTCTCCACCGCTTGGTTAGATGCCATATTTATCTTCAATCTTGTACACCAGATCCAACCTACAGGCTTGGCATCACCAAAAGTCTGGCTACACCCCTGCTTCAGATCACTGTCGTCATGATCACCACCTGTATGGCCTGGTCTGTTGCATCCCACAAGCTCAAGCTTTCAATAGCCTTCTTTGTGGGATAGTGACTAATAAATTAAAATAAAGGACGGATGATATATACAGTTGGGTACTGCTTTGGCCTCTACTTTATGACTGAAGTAGGATTGAAATGTACACTACTATAGTTGTAGGTGTTACTGTAGATGACTCCTAGGCAACCAATGCACATGCCAATTATGCTCAATGCTTTGGCTGCCTATTATGCCCTAGATTATCCAGACATGCCAACTCTCACACATTATATGAGTCTCACTCTTTGGCTAGTAATCTCACGCTCTCATGCCTAACCCTCCGTTTCTCACTCTTTCAGCTTAGTTCTCACGCCTGATCTGCTTCATCATTAGCCCTGTGCTCAAAATTGGACAACCCTGTGCTTATTTATGTGCTTTGAGCATGCAGTGACTTCACTACCAAAAATCCTGGAGCTGCACTTGAATCTGGTCCACATTGCTGGTAGTGTTTGAGGTCTCACTCCTAAAATTGTTGAGAGGTTGGCATCTCTGCAGATTATGCTGACATAATTGGCGAAGGCCTAATGTCCCTCTTATTAATACTTTTTTTTTCTGTAATGGATTTAAGTTGTTTTTTTTCTTGTAGTGCTTGTTGCAATTATTGTTACTGTGCCAAAATCAAAGGGATTAAGCCAGCTGGCACATATAACGCGGCACAGAAAAAGGATCATCAGTAACTGCATGGCTGGTATTGGATTACTAATTGAACAATTTTTAGTCCATACATATATTAAAGTCTGCACATATTATACTTACACCTTACCTTATTCTACTGTAGCCATTATTTGTGAAAAGTTTAGTAATATACAGCAAAATAATACAAAGGTCCTGTTGGTATCTGTAGTTATATCTATTATATGTCTTGTATATAGCACTATAGTTTGTCTTATATCATCATCATTGTACCTGTATATATATAAAACGACAATGTGTGTAAAAATAAGTTTCAAAGCCAGTTATGGTTGGCTCTGGGGTATTTAAAATACAAAAGTAGTGAAAATCCAGCCAAGCTGTATAAAGTGTGTGGCCTTTAAAAGCCTGGCTGAGTCAAGGTGGTAACTTGCAATAATTTTAATGTTAATTAATAATTGTGACCGGATTTGCAAAAAGGTACCCTTTCACACACAAAATTTGACCCTTTTTTTTAACTTTGAAGCTTTGTAACTTTTGTATCTTTGCATATAATTGCCTGAAATTTTCCAAGAGTGCAAAAGTATCTGGCTACATTTTAAAACTAAAAGCAAGTTAATCAGTATAAGGAATCAAGTGTTACATCATTTTGTTTGCTGACATGTAAAATGTGTGGAAAATGTACCTTTTCACAAATCCGGTCACAATTATAGATTATTCGTATACGTAGTTTTTATCAAACATTGACAAAGATGATATGAGCAATATAATATACAGCACAAAGGACATGCTGTCATTTCTAGTTATGTGTAAATGTCACATAGGCATGCATAATAACTCAAACAAATTAAACCTAACACTAAAAAGACAAAGCTGTCTTAGACAGCGTATTGCTTGGTCCACTGTCTTGCTGTCTCATTAAACTTGACTCGGTCAGTGTTGTACTCACGAGTTATGTCAGGCTCCAGTGCATTATCAGTATCAGCTTCATACAATGTTGACTGAATAGCTAAGAGCAGTTTAGACACTGTGACATTTGCTCTCCAGCCAGAGCACAACAATTCTAAACTAATGCATCCCACATGATTGCCTGTTGACCCAATGTTAGGATGATATATCTTTGTTTGGAATGTGACCTTTGGTGGCTTGAAAGGATACTCTACTGGAAATGCTATTTTAATATGGAACACTCCTCCTTCATAAGGACTGTCTACAGGTCCCTTGATGGTTGCCTTCCAGTTTACAATGTCATCTTCAACTGGACTAAAACTGATCATTGGTTCTGGATTGGTCAAGACGGTGAATAATTCTTTCTTCAGCCGCCTGACAGCTGCTGGACTACACAAAACAAACAATACCCACACATGTACTAACAAACACAATAGCTTACGTTATCACTCGAGAATCTCCATAGGCACGAGCTTCTTTCCTGCAATAACATTAAAGAATAATTTTAAAGTACTGAAGGTAAGCATGGTCAGAATACTGAGCATTATGATACAAAATGTGTGTAAACGATGATCAAATGAATGTAAAACACATTAAATCCTTACATCTGGTGTTAAATGACATAATTTTAACTGACAGTGTGTATAACTGTATATGTAACTGAATTTGGGAAACTGTTAATCTACTCACAACAGCACTTTTGTAATAAGATGCATTTAGAAACAATGGGTAATAACGGAAGTTCCAGAAGTGGAAAAATTTATGCAAGCTTTTATTGCCTCACTGGTGGGTGAATTAACACTCTTGGACCAATGGATGAATCCTGGGCATTGTATTCGCCTTTACATAGGGAGTTCAAAAATACTTGTTTCATCTCCATGCACAGGAGGGTTCTGAGTTACAAACATTTGTTTGCATTGTGGTGACGAAAGAATTTACTGATGATCTTTCTTCAGTGAATTCGAAACACAGAAGCATACCTTGGGAAAAAACTCTACCTTGGTGGATGCACAAATTCATGGCGAACACAAAAGCACCAGAATTCAATGCCGTACACCATTGTATCAGTAAGTTTTGATGGTTTATGTAAGTGCCTGTAGATTATTTTCTCTATGGCTACTTTACATATTGATTTATTTGCTTGTTCGGCTGTAATTCCCACACTGCTTAACTTATGAAGCTGAAACTTAATAGCCAGTCCATTCCTCTGTCCCTATAGACAACAAAGAACCAATAAAATGAGTTTTGTAAAATTGACGGTTTTCTAAAATTAGGTAACATGTATGAAATTAGAGTTATCCAAGGAGTCCGATCAAGCCTGCAGACATGCATCACCGGTAACAGGTTATCACATGTGATTAGACCTTGGTGTACATCCAATGTTCGTACCTTCCCATGCAGGGGCTACTACACACGTACATGGGAAGTAGCACACCAATACTATCGGCTACAGAGGTAATTTAGTAATCCGTATGGCTATGCAATAAAGCACTAACTTTCAACAAGTACTAAATACACTCTGTAAAGTTTCACAGTTTGTGTCATGTGATCCTTCTCACATGATACCAGTGTTTAAACAAGGAAATGGTGTTGAATCAGAAAACTGGATTAAGACATGGCCAAGAGCAGACCACAGTTAGACCAGCCTCAAGTAGTTTGAATAATGCTGAGGGCCAGTATGCTGATGTAGTGATTTAGCCTATCTGATTGGATTGGTTTTGTATAATCTGGTCACAATTGTGTCTGAATGCCTACCCCATAGATCAATCAATCACTGAGAAGTGAAGGGTCAATTATGCTTCATATTGTGCTATGTTCAGCTCTGCATCAGTCAAGCTACTACAGAAAGTGTGGACCAAAAGGCACCTGTCTGGTTGAAGTGATGTCTAGCCATGAAACAACTAAGGTGGTAGCCTTAGCCGTTATCAAGTTACATTTGTCTGAGTACATTAGTTAGTCAGCTAACAGAAAAATTCCACTAATTAAAATTCATGACAATTCATTGAAAGCATTTGGGTAGTGATGAACTGATTAATTGCTAAATAATCGGAAATCAGTTTATCAGTTTAATTTCAGCAATATCAGTATCAGTGTTTATTAGCAGAGTACATGTGAGAGCCTTCATGATCTCCATTATCTCTTGAATTAGCTGTGTGGTTATAATACATTGCTCTTTTCAGGAGGAGAAAAAGAAAATGGAAAATGAAGCTATGCAAAATGAGGTTCTACATTACTTATAACTTGCATTTATATCTTATATATGTAGCAAATTGACCAAATGCAAAATGACTTTGCTAAAAAGTTTGACAGTTGTCATGAAGCCACAGAACATACTGGGCTACCTGTAGCATTCAAATTGACATCTGGTGATACAATCAGGTTTGTTTTCTCCAAAGACAGTTCTGTTCAGGTTAGAGCAATTGTGTGACATATACAACAGCTAATATATTGTGTTTACAATTACAGGAGGTTTACCAGTATGTGTTTTCAAGGGAGACACACTTCCCCTTTACATTATTTATATCAGCTTTGAGAAGTGAAATGCCTTTAAAAGATGGCAATGAGCGAGCAGCTGACTACCCTATACAAGACACTTTGTTGATTGTTCAAAGTATGGGCAATGAGGATAACAGTCTAGATGATTTTCTAAGTCTACTTTTGGAGGTGTGTGTGTATACACCTGTATTCTTGTATAACTTATTTAACAAATTATTTAGCCTCCAGTTGATTCTAGAGCACTAGTTGATTCTAATGAAGGTGGCCATAATACTTCAGTACAGTCCCATAATCAGGTACGTGTATGGTAACTTGTATGTTATATCCACTTCAGGGGCATATCCAGGATTTTTCCAAGGGGGGTTTCCCACTGATTCATTTTGAACACTAAAATGCTTCAAAAGTTACTAGATTCACGGTTTCATGAGTAGTTTTTTAATTCCCTTTATGTCTTATAAATGTCAAGTATTGTTTAGCTATGGCTGGTCAGGTGTTGTAGTGATCACGCTACATATCCAAATCCTCCAATTAAAATGAAAAACTCAAGATTTATTTACTAAATCACATTCTTGAAATTTTCAAGTTATTGATATTGTTCTTCAACACCCATTATCATGAACCACGATAGTAGGTTCATAATAGGGATCGCCCATGTTTTTTGCAAAAACTCTAATAGAACGCACGCCTAAAAACCACCTTGGAAAGTATCCTCCAACTCAAAACAACCCTCTGGTGATTCTTTGCAATGAGTATAGGTCCACTAGTAAGTATCAAGTGAAAAGGAAACAGTATGTGTATTTCAGACAAAACTGAAATATGCCCATTTGTTCATATCATGAACCACGGTAGTGGGTTCATAATAGGGATCGCCCATGTTTTTTTGCAAAAATCCTAATAGAATGCACACCTAAAAACCACCTTGAAAAGCATCCTTCAACTCAAAACAACCCTCTAGTGGTTCTTTGCAATGAGTATTGGTCCACTAGTAAGTATCAAGTGGAAAGGAAACAGTATGTGTATGTCAAACAACGCTGAAATTTGCCAGTTTGTTCATATTATTATTATTCATAATATTATTACTAGGACCGCGTCACATACAACCAAGTACATACACCAACGTTGCAACCTACCCATTGGGCAAGTATAAACAGTGCCATAGGCAGCACTCAGAGCAGTGTGCGTGTACCGGTGGAAATGATACATATGCATACGTACACAGGCAAGGGAATTTAACTGGCATCAGAAAACCACAATACTAAAACACAACCTACACAAAAACCAAGCTATATTGAAAGTAGCTATATATTGTAGGTGTCACGTGTCTCTCAAGATGACTCAGCAGTGAAGTGAGGCTATGCAGAACAAGGGACATGGTGAAGGCACAATTAACAATTGATTCCAATCAAGCCAATATGGCACAACAGACTCTGTTGTAACTAGAGGCCACAGGTGATGTGCCAGTATATCAGCGGTGTGGCATTGGCACAGTGATCACAGTCTATAATATTATGCATACAGCCATGCACAACATACAGGAGATAGTTACACATTGTTATATATGCAGCACTGCATCGGCTTCTTGTTTAACTATTATACAGACTCACAGTATAGCTAGTAGACTGATAAGTCCAGTGGAAAATAATTCCAGTCGCTAGCACGGCAAGCCAGATGAAGGATGAAGATGTATAAGGCCAATGAAACTTGATTACCAGTTTCTCGCTCAGATTTTTGAAAATTTGATGCGGGCGGGCGGTTATTATTCATTTTTCATTATTTTCCAAAAGCACAACACACATCCCAAACATGAAGATTTCTGCCAAAAACAGTGAGATCTACATTAATTACTCTTGCATTAAGTAGCTAAAGTACATTACTAATCCATATGAGAATATTCAGCTATTTCTGTAACTCCTAAACAAGTGATTTTTCCATTAGAGCATAGCTGATTGCTCTATTGGAATAAAAGTGACTGCTCTATTAGAGTATTTCGATCTGAAATACCAATAATGGAAATTCCATGCGGGTGTATCAAAAGCATGCGGGCGATGACGCGAAATTGCTAATCAAGTTTCATTGGCCTAATACAACTACAAGTATTACATTACTCATTACCTTGTTGTTCCAGCTGGTTGTTTATGAGCGCATCAGCTGGTATCCCAACTGGTCATCAGCTGGTTGTTCACTGCATGACGCCTGGCGGAGCGCATATCCTGCACACAAAATACACAGTTACAAACATTTAAACATACTCGTAATGTTGTTGTTTACTGGTAAAGTGGCCTTTGGCCGCTCCGCGGACGTTTAATAATCTTCTCCTTCGAGCAATCTGTAATTAAACAAGGGTGTGGTACCGGGCGTTATATAGAATTACACCCAATACACGTACGGTGAAGTCATCAGCACGAACAGGCGTACTTATTATACGGTTGTGCCTTCATTCACAGGCGAATCTATCCCCGCTTAGTTTATGTCTCTAGGCCTCGTAGTTTTCTCAAACATTATTTATTTATTTATTTATTATTTATTTATTTATTATTTATTTATTTATTTATTTATTCATTCATTATTAATGACGTAATTTTAACCGTATTTCGTATTATTCTTACTACTTGGTTGTATAATTATTATTCTTTCACAGGCATAGCGAAGTTGACAAGGAGAATCCTGCGATAAAAAGTAGCAAGGCTTGCTGAATGGATCATTGTGCGTGTCCATGACCTATTTTTGATTTCGTTTTCGGATGGAAACAGCCCAAATCGGGCCGTTTCTTCTTGCCAAAACGCCATTACGCTCGAGAAGCCATATAAGATCATGCTCAGAGTTAAGTTTTTTGGTGTGCGCGCTACTTGTGGTAGCGATTCCAGAAGAATTTTTAAATTGATGGAAACAATTTCTATTAAGCACAGGCTTGTCCAGCGCTCCCCAAGGATCTCACGAACACTTAGTTTTTAAAAATCCATCAATGGATGATGGAGTTATAAGCAATTTTATCCTTTAAAAATGGTAAAATTTTCTCCACTTCTTTCCATTGAAAAAGTCCCCCAAAATGGCACAATTGAATAAATGTTTATAACACAGGTTTGCAAAAACATTTTCAACTTCTGTTTCCTGATATAAATACCTCAGTACATGGACTATAATGCAACCATCATTATAAGACCCTCTCAGTAAAGGTCACCTCTGTAGAAGGCCACTTAACAGTTGCATGAACTTAGCATATTACAAATGGCATAACAACTTGCACTTGGTCTGAATGCAAACGCTCTGTACTAGTCACCTTCACCCAAAATACATTGTGCATGCAAAACAAGGACTTGTACTGTTCATTTATAGCTGCTTATACAGTCATTTTTACTGTTACTTTTTAGCTCCTTGATAGCTACCGAAGTGATGCACCAGACAACTTGGTTATTTATCTAGCAAATTTGCTGACTTCTTGCATACTAATAATGAAAACTACATTGACAAAAATGTTGCACTTTGTGTAACTAACATGTGCTGGGTCGTTTCTTGCAAAGACAACATTACATTGTAGTAAATATATTGAAAAACAATCTTAGAATGGGCATAAAACACCACACAAACACATTTATAGAAGGAAACTAACAGCACCATCGTGTTCCTCGTCCCCAGAAACCCTAGAAACGATCTAATTGTTTGATAAAACACTTGTACGGCAGCGACTCGATTGTGCCATCTTCCCAATGGAGGATTCAAGGAGAAAATTTTATGCAGAATTTACGGAATTCCGGAATCGCTACGTGGCTAATAGAATCTGTCTTTATTAAACTCAGTATAGGCCAGGAAGCTTAATCTGGGCTGATGACTTTGTTGCAAGGTGGTTTTTTCGCTCCGTGATTATTGTACGTGGGCGGGTTATCCAGATTAAATACTCTAATAGAGCAGTCACATAAATACTCTAATAATGCAGTCAAGTGTATAACAACAATCCTTGCACTGAATTTGAAAGCTATATTATAGGCACCAGTAATGTAAATTGTAGCTCATATTAGGAGACTCTCAGTCTGTATGCACATTGCAATTTGATCAGTTTCATGTGTGTACTGAAATGTTGACAGTGTTACTATGCAGAATGTAAAATTACACTATTCACAACAGTCTTTATTATCAATAAAAGAAATCTCATAATCCATTACTGGATTAATTAAAAAGTACACAAGCTAAATGAATTAAAAATTGGAAATTTTAAAATGGGAATAGGGATCGCTGAAAAAGCCACAAAACAAGAAGGGATTGCTGGGGTGGTAATGTAAACCACAAATCCCTATTTTGACTCTCTGTCAGTGGTAATGTAAACCACAAATCCCTACTCACTTCAAAATGACAAAGCATGTAACTAAAGATTTATGACAGAGTCAAAATAGGGATTTGTGGTTTACATTACCACCCCAGCGATCCCTTCTTGTTTTGTGGTTTTTTCAGCGATCCCTATTCCCATATTAAAATTTCCAATTTTTAATTCATCTAGTAAAATTGCATTCCGTTATGAATGTTCTATTAGAGTAGTTTTGACTGTTCTATTAGAATACATCTGACTGTTCTATTTCATGCCCATATTGGTAAGTGACTGCTGGGCTAACACCATACCTTGGTTGATTTGCTAATTCATGGTGAACATTTTAAGTCAAATTGCAATGTTGTAGTCTAATGCAAACAGAAGTTATGGCTGTGAATGTAAGCGCCTGTAGTTTATTTTCAGTATAGTCGCTGTACAAATCGATTATCTTGCTCTTCCTACTGTCTAGCATTATAATTCCAAAACTACTCACCACTTTGGTGATCCATTCCTTGAATACTGCAGATAACGCTGAAAAATGTTTTGGAAATTGTGCGAACAAGTCAGGTTTTTGCTGAGACGGTCACAATTGTTACAATTAGTTGCACAAAACATGTGGTTTTTGTGTGGTGGTTACTCAACCTGTGTTGTCAATGTTAAATTAGTTCAAAATTTTGCTTTGAGATCAAAAGATGAATGACCTCCAGTGACCTCCACTGTGCCAACTCCAGAAATGGTACAGCTACACAGGTTATCTATGAACACACATCAAATTCCTTCAGTGTACAGCATCAGCTATACCTATGCTGAAATTTTAACAAGTATATACAGTAATGCTATACCTAAAGCAGTTAAGTGTATTAATATTTTTTGCACTCTGTAGATTGTGATTCCGGTTTCCACTGGTGATAGTATAAATGTAGAAAGGTCCAGCGATGAAGAAGTGGTTGAAGGTGAGTTGCTGAAGCTTATACTGACCTTGACCACTGGTTTATTGTAGATTTTGAAGAGAAATGATTGGCATACATGTCGATTATAAAAGCAAGTCCCAGGCAAAAGCATATTGTAAACAGATTTACAATTTTTGAAGATGTGATCAAGATGTACAAAGAAGAAGGAATGGTCATGGAATTTCCCACATTCATCCAATTTGAAGATGAACTGGCCATAGATGTGGGCGGAGTTACACGTGAAATGTTTTCTGCTTTTTGGGAGAAGGCGTACAGTTTGCTGTGTGATGGAGCTAATGTCGTAGTGCCACTTATTCATCCTCAGACAGACATGGCTATCTTACCTGTTATAGGAAAGGTAATTTCTCATGGATATTTAGCTAGTGGGTATCTGCCAGTGCGCATTGCCATGCCATCACTAATTGGCATTCTTCTTGGTGCATGCCTAGATTTGCCACATAATGTTTTGCTAGATGTATTATTGGACTATGTTAGTAGTAACGAGCGAAGAAAACTCCAGTCAGCTTTGACATACAGTGAGATTGAAAGCAAGTTTCCTGAAACTCTTGAGGGTGAACTTATCTCGATTCTCTCTCGCTTGGGTTGTCGTGTTATGCCAACTCCAAAGAATATAGCTAACTAAGTTTATGATAGGAGTAGCAAAGTATGAATTTTGTTGCAAACCAGCAGCTGCTATTGGCTTAATTAATATGGGCATCCCAGAAGAGCACAAGAAATTCTGGAAGGATTTAGGTGTTAATGGCATTGCTTGTTTACGGCAACAATTTGACTGTCACTAATGACAAAGTTCTAGCTTTGCTTTGCTACAATTGCAAAAGTCCAGTAGAAGAAAGAATAAAAGGATACTTGACAACCTTGATAGGTAATTTGGGAGCAGATGGCTTACAAAATTTTTTACGATTTGTTACTGGAAGCTCTGTAGCAATATGCTCACAGATTGATGTGACTTTTACTACATTAAGACAGTTTCCATTTGCTGGCACATGTGGATATACTTTGGAGCTGCCAACTTACTTCCCTAACTATGACAAATTTTGTGAAATGTGGCTTTCAGTACTGCAGGGGACAGGAAATGAATGGAAATGGCAGATGAATGCTCCATAGTGCTGCAGATAGTGCCTTTTAAGAAATTACTGTTGATTTTTACACGTGTCATAATACATGATTGTAATAATATTATTGTATGAACATTGTGTGTACACTTCTGTTGCTTTCTTTGTTACTGACAAAAGGTTTAATAAATCATATTTCAACACTTTGTAAATTATTAAGAAATCGTACAGTGTTTTCATATATATCTATACCATATTCATTTGATTGTTGTAGAGGGTCAATGACTAGTTTTAGAGAAGTTAGATCTGCATCATTGATGTTGTATGCACACTCAGGCACTTCTATTCCATTTTCATCATTTTGTGAGGGGATTGGGGCATTGTAGTCAATGCCATAAGCGGAATCAACATCTTCAAACAAATCTAATGCTGTGAGCCCAGAATTACGAAGTAGCAGCAATCCAGAACTAAAAAGTTGCAGTGGTGATTTATTGTGAGCAGTGCGAATAGGATGATGATTCCATGAATTAACAAATTGTGTAAGGGAATTATTGATACGTGGGAGGAAAACATAGTGGAGTGCATATAGATGCTTTTCATCCATGGGATTTAATAAATCATGTTGTTCCATGAAATAGAAAAGTCTGTAAAACAAACTAGTTACACACTTGTTCATGTCTCTCCACAGCCGCTCTATACGCTGGTTGCGGACTGAAGCACCAACAATCATACTGTTGCGTTCAGCCCCTCTGTTTTCTATCATATGCTGTGCAACAAGTAAATTTTCACCACCCTGGTCAGATCGTACCCGTGAGGGCAAATGGTATTTCTGTACAGCTTCAAGAAAACTGTCATAAACTGTACTAGCTAGCACATTTTAGGTAGATTATAAGTCTACTGTGGCCATCAATTGCTCCATGTGTTACCAGACGCCATCTAATTAACTTGTGATAAGAATCTGTATTAAAAAGTTGGGAGGTATATTTGCAAATACTTTATAATCTTCCATACAATTCACACAAATATATTTATATATATTATACAGCATATATAATGGCTAGCTCTTTAAACACTAATAATAGTTTTGTGATACAGGGCTCAGTACAGGAATGTAAAACATAGTATGCAGGCCACAACTGCTGACCCATATGACGTGCTGACCTATAGCAATACAGCAAATGTGATCCACAGTTTAATTAACTTGAAGTCAATAGTCTCATAATCATAACAAGTGCTATGTTTTATTTACTTAGTGTGGATACATATAACAGACAAACTCTTACACAAGTCATGTAATCAAGCTAGTGAATGTGGCTCTAGGTGTAAGCCCACAGTAGCACTAAAACATTCTCTATAACTAAGCGTGGCTTTGTGTATACCTATACAGGCAGGAACATACTTACTGGTACGGGCGTGGCTATGCATAATACGTAATTATGTCTACAGTAGCAGCACACATTCCCACTGATAATGGGTGCAGCCTACAAAAGGTGTTCTACTATGACATGTACCATAATTCACTTTATTTTTATGCAAAAAATTCGTGATAAAAAATTCTCATGTAAAAATATTTTCATATGATTTATGTAAATGACTGCTCTATTAGAGTAGTTCGATCTTGTATAAAAGTTTTGTGCAAGAAATTTTCATACAAATTTTGTATAAGAAATAAGCAAATTACGGTACTTTGTATTCATGATTTCACATAGCTATGCGTGAGGCCCAGATAATGGGTCAGACGATTGACTTGCATGAACCGAACAAGATGTGATTTGAATAACCTCACCCAGTGTGTTTTACTGTCATTGGTGGCTGAGTGCAGTGTATAAGCAATTTTGAAAGTTATTTATTGACTATAGTTTGAGCAGACTAAAGAGTTGGTATTGTGAGTCATGTGATCCATGTAGCTTAACAAATCTAGACAGTTTCTACCTTGTCATGAACTCTATTACATGCATTTACAGCACCAATTAGGGCTGGGCGGTATTGGAGTTTCGCTTCACGATATATCGTACAGAAATATATCACGATATTACTATTTATCGCGGTTATTAAAGATGACTGCTATATTAGAGTAGCTGACTGCTTTATTAGGGTATCTCGATCCTAGCTGACTGTTCTATTAGAGTATCTCGATCTTTGTAAAAAAAATGACTAGCTAGTACCATAGATATTTAACCCTAGTACTTTAAAAAAAAATATATATATATATATTTTTTAACCCGGGCTTGATGGACTGCCCTTGCCTACCACCCCCAGCACATAAATGGCCTGTGCTGGACAAACCGGGACTTTCTTAGTCCACGGCAAACTGAGACTCTGCCCGAATCAGCTCCACAATTGGGGGAGTCTTAACATAGTGACCGATGGATGAGCGGGCTCCGCGGATGCATTGTATGGAGGAGGTGGGGACTATTCTACGGAACGGAACGGAACGGAATGATGGACTAAACTGCGGAACGGAATGCTTTCTCAGATTGAAGCTTGCAGCTTACCATTGCTGTACAAGTTATCAGTGGCACTTCCAGCAGGTAATCAAACGTACCCCAAGAAAGATAAAACGAATTTAAGGATCGATTGTGGGTTCTTGTTGGTTGTCATTAGTAACGAAGTACTAATTGTGGGAATAGCTGACTCAGTGTGTTCATCTTCGGATATATCAAGTAGGGAACGTAATGCATGACTTGTTTTTACTAGTATGTGAGTTATTTTTACTTACTTGACTTTAGAATGTACAGTCTGAGGCCCAGCCTTTCTAATCGGCATAAATCAGTATGTGTATAGCTGCACTACAAAGGAAACAAGTATAGTGACAAGCTGAATCAACTCAGTCTAAGCAGAATCTAAAGGAATTTTGTGCAGTGTGTGAGAAGCCAACATTCAGATACCTCAAGGAGGCTATATTGTGTGAACATCAATGATTCAGTAACAGAGTAGTGGACTATTGTCAGATATCTCAGCCTGAGTACTGAGTTGAATTCTGGATGGGGTCTATTTTACAGAATGGAATGCTTTCTGAATCAACTTGCAGCTTGGCTAGCTGCTATCATTGCTGAAATTGCATTTTATCAGTGGAACCTCCAGGAAAATGGAATAGGATAATTATATATAAAACATTAATTAAGTGATTGTTTAGGTAATCATGACTTTATTCAGTCTAATAAACAGAATATATGGTTGATTGAGTGAGGTATCACTTTCAGAATGTTCAGAAGACCAGTGATGAGATACATGGATTCATCGAATTTTTGTTGTGGTTGGACAAACTGACTGTATAATATTAATTCACTTTCTTTATATTTTCTCAATTTTGAGCCTGTATACAAATAATTGAATTTTCCTTGTCAATAGAAATCCTAGAATAAGATGGGAGAGAAACTTATCTTTGTTTACCTATACTGTACAACCAAGAGTTCGTAATACTGATTTGTATGGGGGAGAGTGTCTAACTCTCAGTATGGCCTGTACAAACACCCTGCGTAAAGTTCACCTTTCATCAAATCAACACTTTTACTGGGGGATAGAAAACTGTTGATTAGTGTTGCTGAAGAAGGTAAAGCCTTTGTTCTGAAATAAGGCCAAGGTGTTACTTTAAGCAGGGTGTTTGGTGAATGCATTCAAGTTAGACACTCTCCACCTTATTATGAACTCTTGGTACAACTTCAAAGGAAAATGAAGAAACATACAGATGAATCAATAAAATCACTACAGTAAGGTGAATTACAGACTAGTGAGATCTTGGTTAATTAATGACAGTGGTTGGAGATTAAGTGTGGTAGCTTCTTGTTCTTGAATATGTTGCAAAGTGGAAGTACAAATCAAAATGGGATATCAATTTCATTATGAAAAATTTGTATACATAAATAATCTAGCATTACTATTTCATTTGTCCTCCACTTAAACATGCTACAACAGTACTAGTGTCAGTACATTGGCAGTGAGTCTACCTTGAAATTTCAACTCTAGAGTAGATCCAACACAGGACAGCCCGCACTATAACAAATACATGTGATCCCATTGTAATTTCATGGACCAGCTGGACTGGGAATCACTTGAAAATAGACGAACAAATTTAACCTGTTTTGTTTGAAGTAAAGCATGTGAAATGTTACACTTAAGAAATCCTAGGATTCTTAGGTGGTATGTAATTAATGTGAGTGTTCCATTTCAGGTCTGACTAGATACATTGAAATTACACACACATCCTGGTCCAAATCACGTTTGCCTGGTGGCTACGGGCATGGTTTCACATGCGGCTTATAATAGAGATTTGGCTGATCTTGGAGTTTGGCATTTAGCCTGATTCAAGGCTAGCAGTCAGACACATCCTTGAATTGCACAACAGATAAAATCAGCTCACTATTGAATACGGCATTAGTCCACTGCACCAGCTGTTAATATATAAATAACTCCATGCATACACTTCAGTGATGTTTGAGAATATACCCTCCTTGCGGTCTGCCAAAATATTTGCTCCTCACACACTGCACAAAATTCTTCAAGTTTTAATTCAGCTGGCTCTTTCCTGTTACCAGTATCTTCCTGCTTGCTTTATTTATACACTGACTTATGACTTGAAAGACCGGCCCAGACTGTTTTCTAAAGTCTAAATAGTTCCCTTCCGTATGGATGAACATCACTGATACAGCTCATCCCACAATAATACTTCGTTACTAATGACAACCAACAAAAACCCACAATCGATCCGTTAATTCTTTTTATCTTATGTTTAATTACCCACTGGAGATGCCACTGCTAACTTATAAGGGAAGTTTCAGCAATGGTAAGTTGCAAGCTTCAATTTGAGAAAGCGTTCCGTTCCGTGGTTTAGTCCATCATTCCGTTCCGTTCCGTGGTTTAGTCCATCATTCCGTTCCGTTCCGTTCCGTAGAATAGTCCCCACCTATGGAGGACCGCAAGAGAGAAAAAGATAGACAGCACCTTAACCACCCCATGACAACAGAGTAATCATCGCCCCACTTGTTTGAAAGTTGATGAGCCAAGCGTTGATAACTAGGTCCTTGTTTGCAGTAGTATCACGTGATTATTTGAGGTGCATTATAACAACCTTAAGGGCTTAATAAGCTGTCACAAACACTAAAAATCGTAATAATATCGATATCATGATATTATCGTTTCACCGAAACCTACGCGATACAGATATCGTTTCATTGCAATACCGCGGTATTACTATAATACCGAGAAACCGCCCAGCCCTAGCACCAATCATACCTATATGCCACAAAGAGTTTGGGGCTGCAACAGAGTACACTCGTCTTCTAGTTATCCCTCCTGGCCATCTCTTTGCTGCACTTAAAGGATCCTGTGATCTTAAAGCAGACCGGATCCTTGCTCTAGTGACCTTGTATCCACCAGCTCATAGTGTACCCATTGCCATTGACTCTCCCACATCTGGATTGTCTTGTCGTAGCTGTCTTAATAATAAAGATAAGTCTTGGTCTGATAACTGCACTGTAGGATCAAGAGTCATACCAAATTCAACCCTTCTCCTGTTGCAGAGCCATTATTATGTTTATAATAATAATGCTAATTTACCTGTAAAGTGTTGTTTTGGATATACCCAAAAGTAAAGCAATGTCATTCCAATTGAAAGATAGTGAAACCAGGTACTCAAGTTGGGCTTGGTCAACATCAAATTTCGGTAAACCACGTCTGTGTGTGTGCTGGACAGGTACATGGTACGCAGAATGATGGATATTTGAATCTAATATCATTTGATACTCTTTCCATTCATCCAGTAATGATCGCAACAACTCTATCAGCTGATCAACATACTGCTGGTATTCTGCAATGCTACCATCTGCTATAGAAGACAGACCATTTGCAATTGACTGACATGACTGAATTGATAGTTCTAATCTTTCAATCATGTGATCTGTAACGCCGTAAGTGGTCCCCCGCTACAAGTGGTCCGGCCGGACCATGTAAAGCTGCTACAGATGGTCCCCCCCCCCTGCCACAAATGGTCCCCCCACCAGAATTATATTTGATAGCGGTGTAGCGGTGTAGCGGTGTAGCAATCCCTACTTTGGTCCCCTTATAGATGGTGGCAGCTGTTGGGCTGTTGTTCATCACCTGGAGAAGGGCATGTCTGCCACTTAGGACTGGACTAAGGGCTCTGGCCACCATTAGGTGTTGTGGAAGCTTAGCGTTATAAGTGGGCTCAATCAAAATGCTGTTTACATCCTGCTCCCTCAATTCCTTGGGTAACGAAACATCCACTAGCTGCACTGTACGTCCTGGAATGGTAACATTCTTATCAGCACATATCACCATATTGATAGGAGGTTGAATGACAATTGCTATTCCATGGGTCAGGGTAAACGGTATTTCATGGCCCTTGATAGCAACATGACTGTGTTTATAGTCAATTATGACTTCATGTGTGACTAGGTAATCAGCTCCCAGTAGGCAATCAACAGTTTAAGTGTTTACAACCGTGAATACCTGTTCAGTCTGATAAGTACCTATCTTCACTGGAATCTGGATCTGGCCAACCACATCCAACGGGGTTCCACTTGCTCCCACAGGTGCTGATTTGGCTTCTGTAATCTTACATCGGAACTCACTGGGAAGAGTGTCCAACCGTACCACTGACATCGCCGCACCCGAATCTAATAAGATAGTTACTGGTGAATGACCTAGCAGACCATTTATTCTTAGAATTGTATTAATGCTATAATACTCACTGCTATTAACACTAGAACAAGTAGACTCACTGTTGTCTCGGTGTTGTGGCTGGTGGATTATGGGCGGCGAGACCAGCTGTCGTCCACCTTCGGGGTTGGTCCATAGTAGTTTAAAGGACAATTACGGCGTAAATGGCCTTCCTCCCCACAATTGTAGCATGGTCCAATGCGGCGATCTCTGCGGTTCCCCCTATCCCTGCCATAACCAGGCCTATTAGGTGTTTGGGATTTCCCTATCGTCACTTCCAGGGACTCTAGCCTCTTGGTGAGGGAATCCAACTTCTGATGTAATGCAGTGGCATTGGACTGTTCTGGAGTTGGCTGAGTTGGCCTTATGGCATGAACACCATCTTCCTCTCCACCAAATTCCAAGGCGTACTCAATCTCTGTGGCATCCTTAACAGCTGCAGTAAAGGTGGTTGGTTTACTGCGCAACAGTAACTGGCGGCTGATTTCTGGGAGCAGACCAGTTAGGAGTCTCTGAAGCAGCACTGATGAAGTCATAGCTTCTGTAGGAAAGGCGCTCTTAAATAACTGTTTAAGAGAAGAAGCAAAATCTGACACCCTTTCACCTTGCCTTTGGCTGCGTTGGCTGAAGCTTCTTGAAGCAGCTAGTGGATCCTCCCTTTTTCCCGCTCTCTCCTCGAGTGCTGCCCTTAGGAGTTTCAGGTCGCCCTTAATAGTGTCGTCAAAGTCCACGTAGTAGTCTATCAGCTTCCCCCTCAGCAGCGCTGGTATTACTGCGAGTTGTTTGGCTGCGTCCCATTCCTTGGTCGTGGCGACGAATTCGAAGCGAATCCAACCTCGTTTGAAATCTTCCACAACTAATTCTGGGACTGGTAGCTCCAATTGTGCCATCGCGCAATGACGTAGGTACAAACTAAGACAGAGTCAGGAGAAGAACAAATACACAATAGTCGGATTGCTTGCCTTTGCAGGTACCTTTTACGGGATTGACAGCGAATTCCGTCCCACGGTACCAGGGTAATCGTTTACAGTAGAAGACACTTCCAATCCCACTCCTGTCACCAATGTAGCGTGGTGTACTCAAGCGACGACGACAAACACACTAATAACCGCTATAAAGCACATGTACAGAGTCACGTGATGAGATTCTAATTAAGGTTACAATGGCGTATTCTAATTAATGTTACATAACAATTGGTGTACAGTAGTGTGTGCAGTGTTGAGTAAGTTTAATACTATACCAATGTTACACCTGCCATTACCGCCAATGAAGGGCATAGTTGTGACAAAGGCCGGGACAACAATGGCACCTTGGATGATCTGGCTGCTATATATACTAGCTATAAATAGCAACACGAAGGGCATAGCTACAGTAGTTGTGGCAAGGGAAGAGGGAGTCACTACGCCACTGAGTGACTGAGCTGGCGGATGGGTGGGAGGGAGAGGAGTGTCATGCCACAACCAGACCCCTATAATCGGTCCCCCCGACCTGTTATAGCTGCCATAGGTGGTCCCCCCGGACCATCTATGGCGCTTTAGTTGGTCCGGCCGGACCATCCATGGCGCCATAGTTGGTCTCCCCTTGAAATAAGCCAAGAATGGCGACTCATGGATGATGCTGTTCTCTACAAAAAGTTAGCTAGCTGAGAATGCTGAGAAAAGATGCATTCGACGGGGCAGACGTGGCAAGAATGTTGGCCATAGGTCGGACCAAATAGTTGCTGCAAATGGTCCGGCTATTATTGTTAGCATGGGGACCAACTGTGGCAAGGGGGACCAACTATGGCGCCGTGGATGGTCCGGACGGACCAACTAAAGCGCCATAGATGGTCCGGGGGGACCACCTGCGGCAGCCATAACAGGTCCGGGGGACCGATTGTGGCATGACAGATCACAATAATTTGCATTACAGACATCATAATGTCTTTCCGTTGTAGTAACCATTGCAGCTACTTCCTGAAAAAAACTTCTCCATCTTTCCAGAGACATTAGTTAACTACTCAGGAAAACACGACCTGGCGTAAATCCCAAACACATGATCTTCAGCCACAGCTCACGAAACTCGCAATCTTGGAAACGTTGTACTGAAGCCTAGAACGTGACGTTGTAACCTTAGAACGTGACGTTGTGTAAGCTTAGAATGTGACGTTGTGTAAGCTTAGAACGTGACGTTGTAAGCTTAGAACGTGACGTTGTGTAAGCTTAGAACGTGACGTTGTGTAAGCTTAGAACGTGACGTTGTAAGTTTACAACGTGATGTTTTAAGCTTACAACGTGACGTTTTAAGCTTAGAACGTGACGTTCTAAACACGTAATTTTGAAACAGATGGCGTGCCATACGGTCTAGGTTCCTAACCTATACTTAGGTGAGGTGTCGTAACTTAGTGGTCTTCGCCACCGGCACTTGTGCTATGCTGCATAAAACCGCAGCCAGTGCAATATCTGTATACTGCACTGCGGTCGGTGCATTATAACTTATAATGCACTCGTTGTGGTCTACAAAACCGCAACCAGTGCGTTATAAGTTATAATGCACTCGTTTCGGTCTGCAGCAGTGCAATATACAAATTGTGGCACTGGCGGTGCCTTTGAACTGCCCACGCAGAGTGGTACATCATTAGATAGACCGGCAACAACTCATATTATGGCAAACACCAAAACCAACATTTGTAGTACCCGACCTGGTTTCAACCCTTGCATCAGTGCTCAAAATAACGAAAAAGTTATGCACTGCAGTGATTGCAAATAAAAATAATAAAAATCCCTGCAGTTGCTGACTATTGATCTGCAGTGCTACATACGTATTGAGGGATGCAGCCAGGTTGGCATATACCAGGAGGGATTTGAATGGAAACTGCAGACTGCCAACTGTTATTTTGAGCTCTGTGGACCCACATAAACATAGCAGTCACCCTGAACTTGAACACACACACACACACAAACAACAAAGTATTAACTAGACAGATGCTAAACAGCACCTTGGAGGTAGGCTTTCCATGCTGGACATGTAAACTTTGTGGAACGGTCAGACATTCATACTGACAGTTAAAGTGACGAAGCCTGTACACATACAATCATGTGAATCGAGGAAATTTTTTAAAAGGCAATACCAGGATATGTAATTCTTTGATCGCCATAGTTGAATATGTGTAGTGTGTATAGTACAATACAAAGAAACAATCAAGTGTACTCATGCAATTAGGTTATAATAATGTAAGGTGTACGCTTGATTTTACATGTGTAGACAGTGGACACACATTGTCACACCCCACATACTTCTGATTGGGCCGTGGATACTCAACTTATTTCTACCTAAGTCGTCCTTGACATAGAGGTACATGCATGTAAGCAGAATTGTCTAATAACAATAAAATAATGTCAAGAAAATATAAATCAATAATAAATGCTCAAACAGTGGGAATTTAAGAGAGGCAAACTCTGCCCAATCCTGAGATGAAGGAATTGTTGCCATTACAGAAGCAGTGTTGCCACGTTGCACATCAATAGCAACCTTCTGAATCAAAACTTGGGTGGCCCTATTATCACCAGACCATTCCATTACCCGGAAACCTCTGCCGCACTAATGAACATGTACATGATTCCCAAGCACCCAGGGTCTCAACACATAGAGGGGAGAAGTGAAATGATGGAGTCAGAGAAGAATACTTTCTGAACTTATCTGACTGCAGAGTTTGCCAGCCTGCTGGCACCACTAGCAGATAAATTATATGGGGCCAGGGTGTCTGCACAGGTAAAGTCCTAGAGCAAGGGTAAGCCCTGTGACCAAGGAATCAATGACATACCATCTAGCCTCTTACCATCATCACAACACACACTGACTGGCTCTAATAACTATTGCAATTCCCCACCACTGCCTGAAATTTACACTTCCTTAGGGGACAGAATAGCTGCTAACACTACATTGGAGTTAAACTCAGAAAATGATTTCCTACATATATGAGGTTGTGCTTAGTGTACACATATACTGTGCCAGTGACATAACAGACTTTCCAACCTTGGAAATGTTTTGTGCGGGTGAATTAACCCTCAGCTACCTGTAACTATAGCCAAGTGTATGCAGAGCCCACATTCATGAGGGCTGGAAACAAGTATTCATACACAAATTGGTTGTCAAAGTGCATTGCTCCTAGCTAAACCTATACACTGCTGTTATCTGCAGCTTATTTACTACTGCATGACTGAGCTACAATCATTTTACCCATCTGCTATCCTCCGCGACGATCCCGTTCCATATCACGTGATGCAAAAGTCCGAATCGTCTTTTAACTCAACAGGTAGTAGTCCTTTTATGCTTTACACAATGAATCGTCTTTTAACTCCTCAACAGGTAGTATTCCTTTTATGCAATTCCGCTCGTGCAATGCACTCTGGAGACTCTATTAAGACTCATAACTGTACTTTCTCAATCAATGCCTCCCAAATTTAGTGCTCATGCGTTATAATATCATTATATCAACTCAGAATAGTAGAATAATCATCTGTGAACTAACGTTGATCCAATGAAATGGTTAAATATCATCGCCAATAAACCCCCGCCATCAGCATACTATTTTAAAATCCTCTCACGTGATTTAATTTGAACCCACAATCATATTAATTGTGTCTCACGTGATGCCAATTCAAATCCTGATTGTGTAAGTGAAAGCAAGAGTTCATAATATATATACTAAGGAGAGTATCCTACTCTCATATACCCCTGTAGAAAGGCGTATCGTGAAGTTATGACGTAACGACAAAATGTTGTGGTTTGTGACGTGAGGAAGCCGTAAAAGTGCAAGAATCGTTAGCACCGTTTCACACTTGCGACGCTCAGGATAGCCGTATTCGCGAATGGCCTAGTAAGAAACGCCTACGAAGCGATCTTAACCCATGAAGGAACGATTGTAGTTGGGTGAGAAACGCTTAGAGCTGGAGTTAATTTGGTTGCTAGCGACGTTGGTAGGCACGCGTTCAATCGATACCATGTTCAACTAATGACATCATTAATTATACAAAGAAAAACGGGGCGAACTCAGAAGTGTTACGTCATAACTTCACGATACGCCTTTCTACAGGGGTATATGAGAGTAGGATACTCTCCCTAGTATATATATTATGAACTCTTGGTGAAAGCATTAGCGATTTCTGGCTGGAAATTATTTTTATGCGGGTGAGCGGATGAAAATCCTTAAATGCGGGTGTCACCCGCGCAATGCGGGTGAGTTGGAAGGTCTGCATAAACCAATTATGTACCTTCCATATTGAAGCTATCAAGCTAGCTCAACGCTATCTGGTAAACAGATATATACCATCTTGTGATCTAGATACCCGTCCTGGCCATGGTTAAAACATAATCACCAAAACGTCATTCGTTATGTTTTGTTACGCGGAGAAAACACGATTGAGCATAAGGTACTCAACTCACGTGAGTAGGGGCGCGCCCATGTTAAAGTCTGCACATAACGAGACTCATATATATATAATAATATAATATATATATAGTGTGTTATAGAAGGATTCTCTACTGGCGAAAAACTTCATACTTTAGCCTTTGAGATCACAATTATGGCTTTCTACAGCTGGTTGTGACCTTTTTTTTCGAAGTGTATATTTAGCCGGTACCGGTTTGCAAACGCTAACGGCTATTGTGCCGGCACTAGTAGGTTGCCCCGAGCATTCAACTTTAGGGGATGCGAAAAGTAGTTCCTTAGCGTTAGGGGTAGGCTAGGGTTCAGCTTTGGTTTCTTCTTCACTCTTGTTATATATAGAAGTCACTTCAGTCGGATGTTTATAACGTAGAAACTAAATAATATGACTAGCTGCAGCACCTGTGGTATAATCGTTACAAACATTGCTTATGAGTACGGATGCCCGGGTTCGAACCCTCGCTTAGACAACTTTTTTTTTCGCTTTCTTAGGTTTTTTGTACAAGTTTTTTTTAATGCACGTAACATTCTAAGTATTATACCCTCCACTGCCGGCAAAATAGCCGGCAAAACAGTGTAACCGGTACCGGCTCTATATAACCTGCCTTTTTTTTTTGGTCTTCGACTTACAGCTAGGCTGAAGTTAAGTGGAATCTGAAACCCCCTCTGAAAATTTCTAGATCCGCCACTGTAGAGCATCTGAAAATATGAACAAATATCGTGATATTTTTCCCATGGTATATTGTGATAGTAAAATTTCAATACCGCGCCCAGCCCTATATTTGGGGCACTGTTATGACTGGTGTGCCTCAGGGATCTATTTTAGGTCCTTTACTGTTTGCTTTGTATATTCATGATTTGCCTTCAGTCGTTGAGTACTCTACTCATTGATTATTATTGTTATTATTATTAACACTTTACAGTGACCTATAGATTTGTGTGGTGACTGATGATGCTGAACTAGATTATAGCCACTCTGAGACCTAAGTGTTGTGGAGGCACCAGAGGCGGAGGAAGTAGTTGATATGAGGGGGGGCTGGGCTGACCCAGACTTATTTCTATAGTTTGGTAAGGTGAGACCAAAAAAAAAAAAAAAAAAAAAAAAGGTCACAACCAACTGACAAGAGCTTTCCACCTCATCAGCTACCATTTTTAGCTGATAAACTACATAAAAATCCTTACATAGCTCGCTACACACTGACTACTTTATTAGAGTGACTGCTCTATTAGAGTATCTCGATCTTTATCACGGTTCTCAGCCCTACTCCAAGAAAGATAATTTCGGTGTGATATAATTCTGAGGGGGGGCTTAGCCCCCCCTCAGCAGACCGAGAGGGGGCTTCAGCCCCCTAGCCCCCCCCTTTCCGCCGCCTATGGGAGGCACTGGTATAATCTGATCTGAATAGAGTGGCTCAATGGATAAGTACTGAGTTCTCCTTTATATCTTAATGTTGTAAAGTCTACTGCTATGATTATTGTAAGCTGACAAAGGATTTCAAGTAAAAGTTGACTCTGAGCCAAGTTGACTCTGTTTGGTATCTGGGTGTTATAACAAGGCCGGAGGAGACGGTCCGGTTGGTCAGGCCTGAGCCGGACCAATAATCTGGAGTTGAACCAACTAGCTGACCAGCTCGAAATACATTACTCTCAAGCAATCTTTGAACGATCACATCTACATGTAGCTACGTACATTTTACAGATGTTATTGAAAATGCATGACACGAGTAGTTACCTAGTTTCTCAGCCTAACTAAAGCACAGAACTACACGTACAGTACCTCCAATTACCTTACAGTACAGCGTAGAATTCGTATCGTTTTGTACAGAAATGATTGTGGGTTCTACGTACAGTATCACGTGTGCTGACGTGTAAGGCAGGTGCCTTCTTTGATTCTAAACCAGCACACTTATATCACAATTCAATTTTCATAAAATAATCATTAGCATTCCTTGGCTTGTCTCTCTTGGCTTCTTTTACTGGGCGAAGGGCTGACAGTGACAAACCAGATGACTCATTCCGCGGCAAGAAGCTGTACACCAATACATTACATGGTGGCCATCTGGATGAGATGTTGAGTAGAAATCACTCCTCTTCAACTACCCACTCGTCCTGTCGAGATACTGAGCAAACTCTCAGTCTCACCCACATCGCGCCATTTTCGAATACTGATTGGTCTCGTGACTGTCCACCAGTATATATTTACTGTATTTTTGTAGCTGTGTAGCTTTTTATTGTAGCTGTGTAGTTTTTTATTGTAGCTGTGTGAATTCACTGTATAGTAATTATATCCTAGCTAAAGGGGGCCATGCTGCATGGGTTCCCTGTGAAATTTGGGGGGAAAGTTGCTAGCTAGTTTTACTTTAAAATTTAGCTAGCATCAGTTTTAAATTTTAAGGTATTTTCAAGCCTTTAAATTGCAAAAATTCTGCAGCTCCTGGGGGTTGCACCCCCAGACCCCCCTTGAACTTCTAATTGTTAGCTATAACTAAATTAACCATACAGCAAGTTTCATGCTGTGTCCCCTGGGTATGTCAGGTCTACAATTATACATAGTATCTACAATTATACATAGTATAGAAAGTCTGAAGAACAACAGATAGGCTTGAGCATATTTATATAGCTAGCTAGCTAGCAGTGAAATATCACTAAAATTGCATATCTGATCGAGTGTCTAATTTTCAAAAATTTCCAGTGGGGGCATGCCCCCAGACCCCCCTAGAATGCTCGTGCTTCACACTTCGCAGAGTGTGCGAAACAGCTCCTTTCTCATTGGCATGTATATAGTAACAATTTCAACATTATAGTCAATGGCCTGACCAACTCAATTTTCCCTCCTCCGGCCTTGGTTATAATTGACCCTACATTATTGTGGTCTTTACACATTACCAATATAATATAGTTTCTAGAGTTAGATTAAGACTTTCATCTATCTTCTGTTATGGAACATTGGCACCTACAATACTTTGTCTGCTTTATTCAGCTTTGTCTTACCATTGTTTGACTATTGTGATGCTGTGTGGTGCCCACTACAGCTAAGAATACTGCAATGCTTGAAAGAGTGCACACTAAATTTATTAAAGTATTACCATCATTGTAAGTTTTCTTTGATAGAGCGCAGCAAGTTTCATACAGCTGTACAGCTTTTTAAATCTATCATCAAAAATCACTTTCCTATCTTCATAACACCTTCTGCTACTCAAAAGATATCACAGGTCATATTAGTCGAAATATCAATAGACTCTTTGTTCCTAGAATAAATAACAATAATTTTGGAAAGTGAAGTATCTTTTACAGAGGAGTTGTTATATGGAATAGTTTACCACCAGCTGTGACTGAGGCAACCAACCTGTTATCATTTAGGAAATTGTACTATGATTTAATTGTGTAATGTATTTTATACCCTTTTTATTGTCTGTGAATATGTACGTGTATGTTGCTTGTATGCAGGGCTCCACTAAAAATCAGTGTCTGGAATCCCTGTTTAAACATTACAATCACAGCACTCATTTTTTGCATAGCTTCGCGTGGCTAGATGGTTTCATTTTTCTTTTTCATAATGGTTTTTCCAACCACGGAAAAAAGTGGTCTGTCCTGGTCTTGTCGATCTTTATATCAAAACCCAATTTGTACAACCCTTGAAATGCTATTATAAAGTTTTCATTGGGTGCATGGCCCCAATGAAATTAATTTTCATAACATTAATTTTTATTAGTAATCCAATGAAAATCCCACTGATGAATTCATTGAATTTTCATTGCCTTATCATTGGTACTGATTTATAGAAGGATCTTTATTGGTTTGCCCCTAGCTATGAAATTAAAATTTCATTGGGACCACCCAATGGAAACTTAACATTTCATGCATTGCACAATTTTTTCATTGGGCTTTAAAGGACAAAACGTGCAGTAGTGGAGGGTCTGGAAATTTATTTATTTTATTTTATAATCACTGACCAGTCAGTCTAGCTGGTGCGATCAGGGTAATTTGAGTCAATCTGGCCACACAAGAGTTTTCAGGGCTTCTCAAGTGACACTCACAGAGCACACTGAGTAGTTCCTTCATATTCATAGAACTGGAGTTAATGTGACGGAAGATGGGAGACGTCATCTTGTGCAGCATTGGGGAGTCGTTCTCCTCATGAAGGAGATGAACTACTGGCTGAATTTCAAAGTCTGTCCATTGTCTCAGCGAAATTGCAAAGGTACGTGCTTATTTACATATAGGCTTTGTAGCAAGTGTATAGGCTTTGTACCATACCTGACTTTATCTGCTCTTCTTGCACCACTGGAAGAGGAATTGTCTCACAGGCTAATTACAGCAAGAACATTCCTTGTATGCTTTGCCAGTTCAGCTCAGTTGGTGTACTGGTAGATAATTTTATTTTGTGCTCTAACAATGAATTTGCTGCCTTTCTGAAGGTGACTCTTCCTTTTGTGGAATCAATCCTTAAGGAATTATATAGCTTAATAATTTTGACTTATCAATTGTGACCTGATCTTGGAAAACCTACCTTTTTGGCACATTGGTCAATTTTCTGTTTTATACCTTAAATGAGGTACTGGGTGCTTATCTATCTTATGTTAAAATTTCAGCTTAATATATATATCTTGAAGTATTCCTGAGATATGGTCAATTTTCTGTCCTGTACATTACAAACTAACTTTTATGGTAATGTATTGAATTCTGTGAATGATTAAGGGTGACAAATGGTGACAAATAACTTTGTTTACCAATAATTCCATTGTTACCATCTAAAATACTTTAAAACACATTTCTGATAGATTAATGAAGTAGTATTGGTACTTTTCTGCAATTAAATGCCATGTGTCATTGTCTAAGACTAAGTTTTAGCCATTCCAGCAGCTGAACAAATCACCCAATTTGTAAGTTAATTGTTATCCCACGCATGTGAAATTACTACATGGTCTGATATAATCATCCATATCTCCTAGGAAAAAGAAGCTATGGGTGTGAAACTTCCCAGCAAGAAGGTTTAATAGTTGCTTTATCCAAATGTGCAAAAAAGAAGAAATTTTAGAAAAGTGTTGAAAGTTTCATTTGAGTTTTCCCAAAAAGTTTGCTTGTGCCCAAAAGGTAGGTTTTCCAAGATCCGGTCACAATTTGTCACAGTGTTATTCAATGGCATAACATATTGGAGATCATTACAGGCTGTAAGCCTTCTCACAGGTCCCTAGTGGGATAGCATTCACAGAATAATTATGTATAAGCTGAACGTTTCTTTACAGCTTGATCTGTGCACAACTATCTCACCACTGTACTCTAAACATCCTGCCATATGGCGTGAAATGCATAATTTTATACCTTTTATGTGAATTATAAGATATCAATTCTTAATCGCCTATTCTGCTTATACAGTGGAACCTCAGTTATCTAAACCCCTTAGGATCAGGGGTGGTCCATAAGTCTGAAAAGTTTGTATCTATGAAACTAATCTTTTTAAAAAATTATTAGTATTTCAACTTCTCTAATAGAACAGTCACTATACTGTAACAGAGCAGTCACACACTATACTTGTTAGTTGTGTCACTTTTCTCAGCCCTGGCTCACTATATATACCTAGTTCTACTAGCACTCCTCCTGTGAGAATCCTAGATCCACCCCTGATATATATATAGGATTAATGTTTCAATCAGTATGGTATAGGAGCTAATAAAATTTATTATTTTCCAATAATAGTACTCGCCATTACAGCTATGTCTGACAAAGGGTCTTGAAGCTTAATTGCCCTGTATTGTGAATTTATTTAAAAGTTAGACAATTAATTTTAATGATCATGAGTTTGAGAACACGGATATTCATATATAGCTATAAAATAATTTTCACAGACATGAAATTGCTTACAGGCAATGCCAGCATATATAGCCATAGCTACACTGCATGTTTAAAATTAATTATCAACATAAAATTGAACTATTAAATCAAGTCTAGCAGCTGCTTTATAAACCTGTAATACCATCAAATGTGACCAGATTTGCAAAAGGCACACATTTACATAGCTAATCACAATAATACCAGTAAAAAGTAATGATAACAAATGACTCATTGTAGGTAGCTACTGATCAAGTTTCTTTTTACTTGTGGAAATTCGAAAGTTTCAGAAAATTACAAGCAAGATGTAAAAGTTATAAAGCTTTAAAGTTCAAAAATTTGTGTGTGACAATCACAAAAGAAATTGTGCCAAAACCATAAATTTCTCCCACTGTCCAGTCCTGACACTTTAGCAGGGTTGAGGGTAATAATTATAGTTACTTCTTATAATGGTGTAAACAATGGATCAACAACATGGGGAAATTATAAATTAAATGACATGGGAATAGATCTTATAAAAACACTATAGTATCTGAGTGCTCACACTTCTTACTGTCAGCAGTATTGTCAGGATAATGAAGAGATTATATTGTTGAGTGTATCATAGTTTTCAGTTGAGAGTTAATCTTAGCTGGCTTCAGCAACTATAATTTTCTTGTTTAGGTACATGCACAGGCATGTATGTACATGCACAGGCATGTATGTACATGCACAGGCATGTATGTACATGCTAGGCATGAGGTTATTATGCTCCAAAAATTGAGCATTATGCTTTTGAGCAGTGCTCAAAAAATCACCTATTATGCTTTTGAGAATTGCCCATTATTCCCAAAATTATGCCACCATAATTGGCTAATATTGCCAGTTTATTGCTGTATCAGACCATTTTCATTGATGTTTAAGCTTCAAATAGTCTTGAATTCTTTAGCTGGTTGCTGTATTAGAGAATTTCATTTCAATATGAATGCTTTATTAGAGTAAATAATATTCAATGACTGTTCTATTAGAGTTTCTGACTGCTCTATTAGAGTATCTCGATCTTTTTTAACGGAATTGTGCAATCTGCAGATTTTCCTACTGTTAAAGCTTTATAATCACCTCAAAATGCTAGCATAATTCCTGATTTCCACACATACCTATTATTCCCGAAATTATGCCAGCATAATCGCCGCATCCCTAGTACATGCATGCTTATAATATGCTTTACTCTTGATCACAAGCTTCTACTAGTAATGTACTATGATTTAAATTAATTGCATTGAAAAATTCCAAGTTGGTATCACTGTATATAGGCGCTCAATACTACCATTTGCAAAAATATTGAACAAACAAAGTTTTGTGTGCATATGTGAGGTGGAAGCAGGAGAGATCTCAGGGGACTCACTAATCAAATAGTATGGTTATATTGTTTAGTAGCTATAGTTACGTGTACCACCAACAAATGTGCAGTTAAACACATCATGGAAATATCATACGCGGCAAAAATCACCTTTACGGAAGTCTTACTATATTAAAAACAAGAAAACACTTACAAGTATCCAGATCTTGAATTTTAGAAAACCAGATATTGAATTGTAAAAAAAATTGCCATAACTCAAAATTCATCTGCCTGCCAGTCCACAGTTGCAACACTGGAGGCCAAAAAAAGCAGCACACACCCACCACTTTGTGGGAAGGTACAAACACTGGACTGGACTACTGGAATGGTGTAGTCCAGTCCAGTACTGCTCAGTACTATTATTGTTGCTGGACTGGACTGGACTATTATTGAGCAGTACTATTATTGTTGCTGGACTGGACTGGACTACACTACTGGAATGGTGTAGTCCAGTCCAGTCCAGCAACAATAATAGTACTGCTCAGTACTTCCTCAACAATAACAATATTGAATCGACAGAACTGATTAAAGACCTTGGGATCATGATATCTACTGACTTCTCCTGGTCTGCTCATTGTAATATGGTTGTGTCCAGAGCCTACAAACAGCTAGGCTTAATCCGTCGTAGTTTTACAACCAACTGTATCTTGACAAAGAAACAATCATACATCTCCTTGGTGCGTTCTCAACTTATGTACTGCTCCCAAATCTGGCGACCCAATCTTGTTCAAGATATCCAGCTTTTGGAAAGGGTTCAGCGGAGAGCCACAAAGTACATTCTTAATGATTATACTTCATCCTATAAAACTAGACTATTAAAGTTGTCGATGCTTCCCCTCATGTTTACTTACGAACTAAATGACTTGTTATTTTTTATTAAATCCATCAAGAATCCATCTTTACACTTTGACATCTCCAAGTGGGTCCATTTTAACAGCAACAGTTCTACAAGATCATCAACCCATTCCAAGCTAGTTCATAATTATACGAAATATAGCACCTCCCGCCACTTTTATTTTAACCGTTTACCACGTTTATGGAATGTACTGCCACCTTTAAATCTAGATCTATCTATAGCAACACTAAAGAGACAGTTAAACAATATCTTCTGGGCCATGTTCACTTCAAACTTTGATGACAATAATTACTGTACTTATCATGTTGTATGTCCTTGTCATAGGTGTAGTTCCACCCCAATTACCCCTTTGTTAATTAATTAGTTTACTTGTAATTTTTAGTTGCTCCCTTGTAATCTTAACTTATAATTGGGTGCTGATAGCTCTTATCAGCACACCAGCTGCTGTATTTTATAGTCTAGTTTAGTTTTATACCAACCCCCCAGTTTGTATCCATGTCTTTCAGCAGCAAAATCACAATAATAATAATAATAATAATAATAATAATAATTTTACATTCCAGGGTATATACAGAGTTATGTTTGTGTGAAAACGTATCCCTCAGAAATGTCTACTTTCATTTAAAAATCCTATCACAGACAACTTGCATATATGACATCCCCCGTTTCAAAGTTGAATGTACATATTGATAGTAAATGTCCATGTTTGATCCCCATCAGTATTGAAGAGAGATACTCTGGATCAACTGCATGAACACACATGCAGTGTAGCAATTTTCAGGGGACCAGATATTGAAATGACCTACGCCACTACTTTTTCTTCTTTGTTTATGAACACATTGGCTTAGTTAGTATCGTCATACATTATGTGTAATTGTTATCTGCAAATGGAATGATTTGGTGGAGAAGGCACCAACCAAGGAGGCATTTCTCATGAAATTTCAATAGGGAAAACTAATTATATCACCAATACCAAAGCTAATGCAACATGTCACACTCACATTCAAGCAGTTGTGACAAAGCAGTTGTATTGCCTAATCAATTGCAAAGCATTAAAAATGCAATCAAAAACCAAAAAGCACCAGTCTAGTAGTCCAAATAGTGTTTGGACTTCGCCCATTTTACACCACAGCAACAAACTCACTTATGAGATGTGCCTTTTGTAGTTCTGACAAAAATCTGCCTTCTATGCTTTTTACATGCTGAGTAGGGATTCTCCCAATTAAAAGAGCTAGGGATTTTCCCACATAGCTACCGTCATCTCTTGTTTCACTACTTTTTATCACTGATACCGTACTCCATTTGTAAATATTTTTATTGTACTAGTTTAAACTAGCCATCTTACCAAATTGTGTTATTGTGTATCATAGATGACTTGCTGGCTGCATAATAACATAACATTACTTGTCTCATAGCTATTGGTGACTACTATGAAAGCTGCATAATGTTGGCAGTAATTGCAGCTTGATTATCAGGCCAGGGGTTATAAAGAGTTTTATTAAGTAAAATTAGTTCCCTCCTCCCAGAAAAGTTTGAGCAACAGTATAATACATGTTCTTTGAAACAGATCATAATGTGAAGGTAATATTTGCAAAGATTACAAAAGTTTACAAGTATAGTAATAGTTACAAATAATATACAAATCTTACACACCATACAAAAATTGGTTACTGTCTCTATGATGACAAGGTTGCATGACGACCAAACTTGTTGATATGAGCAGAATCAATGGCAGGAAACAACACCTGTAGATTTTGCATGGTAGCATGACACAACACGCACTCACACACACTACACAGACACACACTACACAGACACCACACACACACACACACTACACTACACACACACTACACACTACACTACACTACACTACACACACACACACTACACTACACACACACACACTACACTACACACACACTACACACTACACTACACTACACTACACTACACACATACACACACACACACTACACACACACACACTACACTACACTACACACATACACACACACACACTACACTACACACACACACACACACTACACTACACACACACACTACACTACACACACACACACACACTACACTACACACACACTACACTACACTACATACATACACACACACACAATACACAGACACACACTACACTACACTACACACATACACACACACACACTACACAGACACACACTACACATACACACACACTACACACACACACACTACACAGACACACACACACACACAGACACACACACTTACCCTATTATGCACATAACTATCACAGGGGTAGCACCACACTGACAGATCAGAGAAGGACAACACCATTGAGTGGTTTGTCTCTCTAGTGTGATCCACCATGTGTTTGTTGACATAGCGACCACAGAACACCTGTAAGGGATCATGTGACCTAGTGATTACCTACTGGTGAGGCTTCCCTGTACAATGATGGACACCTTGAGGTTAAAACTATTGGTACCACTCAAATGTAACGTTGCTTTGCAAGAGTGCAAGTGATTAAAAACTTGCTAGTTAAAGGGTGTGGCATTCATTTCATTTGTGAGTATTCATCCCAAAGAAAACAGAATGAATTGCCTACAAGCAAACCAAGTGCCACACTCTTTAAGTAGCAAGTTTTTCATTGCTTGCACTCATAACAAAACGGTGCTGTGTTTGACTGGTACCGTACAAACTGAATAGTATAATTTTAGAATGAAGTAGGGATCTAAGTGATAAAAAGTAGTGAAGCAAGTTAACTAGAAATGTGGCATTGCAACATAATATTATGTAGCTATGCAAAAATCTCTACATTGTCATGTTATCAAAGCAGGGATGGATTTTCTATATAGTTTTGGTGTAGTACCACTGCCAAACAATTGGCCATAACTTTTATTCAAATTGGTCTATGAAATTGGGAACATACTCACCATGAATTGGCAAATTGACTAAGACAATTACCCTAGTATTTACTATTCACTTGTGCCTAATTGTATGAGGGTGTATTAAATAAAATTTTGGTTATGTCCACTGCATCATAAATACAGTAGGGGACTTGCCTGCACTACAATTAGAGTATATTTTAAAGCCTCCTAACTCACTTGTCTAACAAAGTGTTTAGAGATAACATTTAAAGTTCTGGTGTATAGGACAGCCACAAACACACCATAGTTACCGTATAGAGGGAAACTTTAGCAGGGCTAAACTTTGGTGAATAACAAGCTAAATTGCACTAGGTGAAATAAACTTTGACAAATTTAAGCTCAATGTTTAGCTATTAAGATGCTAATCTGTAAGGTGTTGGCGGATTAAACTTTGGCAAAGTTGTAGCAAATCACAAAATTTGCCAACATTCCCCCCCGCCAAAGTTTCCCTTAATACGGTAGTTTTAATTTTTAATTTTTTTAGTTATACCATATCTAGTTATATATTGCTACACTATACATGATGGGGTTTTCGAAAAGTGTTGATACTCTGAGCCAACTCAGACGTCTACTGCTCCACCAGTGGACCAATCACTTCGAGTTTGAAGTGTATTAGCCACAAAACTGAACTAGTGCTGAAAAAAATTGGAGCAGAAGCCATGATTTGTGGGGTCATTTAGTGTTCACACTGGACCACTTTATTGCCTTATCAAACAAACACTGTTGTAATATCACACATGGCTATTGTATTAGGGTGACTGTTTTATTAGAGTAACTGCTGCACAGGAGTGGATCCAAAGTGCCCCCTTTAAGGGAAGAGCTCTTATGGCTGAAGAATTTGAAGTTGATGGACTACCATACAATCGGTACTCAAGTTACTGAAATTATCAGCATTTGTTACAAACTGGTTTGAGTGTGGAAGTAATTACCACAGGACCTCAAGCATACTAAGTACTACTAAAATAATTATCTAGGTATTATTAGCACTTACAACTATTGTAACTACTTTGTTAAGGCTTCAAAATTTTCTGCAAATGGTATATTTATTAGGAGTGAGTTTTACATAATTATCATATCTAGCTAGCTATGTATACTATAAGCTTGTAAGTTGGCCAGGCCTCCTAGTGGAACACCCCTATGGATTGCCTCGGCTGCGTGATCTCTGGTGAGTAGTTAGGATGGTCGTGCCTTGTTATCTACAACAACACCAATCGTTGTGTATGAGTCATTAAGGGGCATGGTAACTGTATGATGTTTTCTGTAAGTTCAGCTAGATGATTGTGCTGCTTTTTGTAGCAAACCAATCTCATCATAAGCTCAGCTGTGACTCCCTTTGCAGCTTTAAATAATTTTTGGCATCTAAATACACTCCTCTAAGGACAGTATTAATACAGAAAATTAATTCCATGATATGGTATCTTTGCATGAAGATGATGATCAGTAGAAGAAGAGTATATAATGGGGAGGGAGAGTGTCAAACTATTCTATATGTTGTGAAAAATGAGCCCGTAAAGTCCTATGGCATCGTTCAAATGACACAGTGATTTGTGTTGATTGGTGACTAATTATAAGCGCAGTGGGCACACTTTGTACATGTGACTACTGAAAGAAGGGTGTACTTGAGAAAAGTATGGCACATTACGTAGAGGAAATCACCATACAAAGAGCAAGCAGCTAACCTGGAAAACAAACATTGAGGTTTTATCATGGTCGAGCGAGGTCGATATTTCATCATGGTAGAGATTCCATTTTGGTCACCATCCCATGCCTCATCTCGACAGTTCTACTAGTTAAAGTGACACGTCTAGATGGAATTTCAGCCATTGCAATTCCATGCGGACCACCTGTTAAAACATTTAAGGTATCAAATCTGAGCAATCAACAGTGGTCAGGTTTTCGAGAAGAAACAAAGGTATGTGGGTTATTTTACGAGCTCATTTTTCACAGCCAATAGTGCAGTTCGATACTCTCCCTCCCCATTATATACTCTTGGTAGAAGTGAAGATGAAAGGCAAGACAATGGTAAGGCACATGTACAGTCATATAATCCTGAAAAGCACATGCCACATGGCCACAGGTAAGTAGTGAAATGGTACACTATACAATATAGCCCCTAGTCTTGTAACTGTGGCCAGGCTGGCAGGCAGACCAAAACAATTACATTTTGGCAACATTTTAGTATGGCTCTTCTGAAAGAGGTTTCTTGTATTAGACTTTAGATACACGAAGGCTCTTTAGTAAAGTCATGGAGAATGTTTCTTTAGTGGAAGTATCCTGGCAGGCACCTTTTTGGTACTAACTTCTACTGAAGAGAATGCCAGAAAATTCACCAAACAATGAACAGAATACTCACACAAAAGCCAAACAGGAATTCATACAATCCATCACAGAAACCATACATCTGTCACAATGCTTGAAGTCACATGAACGTCGTACTCATAAGCAATTCTAAGCAGGACATGGCCCTCCCTTCTAAAAAATAAGTTTAGAAAAATCTTTGAGAAAAGTTACAGTATAGATTGGCATTGTCATTGTTAGCATTATTCATGTTTTTAGCATAAACTTTAGCTTTTTAAAGCCTTCAAATTGCAAAAAAAATCCTGCCCCCCAGACCCCTTATATTACAGCCATACAACAATAGTCATGTTGTGTCTTACCTGGCACCCCCCTCCCCCCCCCATAGGTCAGGTCTAGAATCACTACTGCTCTTACCTGATAACACACTAGACATATCCAGTTCTCACTGGAATCTCCACAAGTGGCACAAGGTTGTTTGGCATCCAGTGATCCTCCTGGGGGGAGTGGCTGCACTTCCTCCAAATGAGGACAAGTTGATAATGGTTGAACTGCAAACACTCTTGTCTGTGTGTGCATGTGTATGTCATCACTGGATCACATGATCTACACTGTGCTCACATGTCCACTGAGTTCTAGTTGTTCTGGTAGTTCAGAAACATCATCCTTCCTGGTGGATGGCTGCTTTGCACTAGCTTGTGGGAGGGGCTGGTCTGAACCAGCTTGTGGTTCTGCATCATCTTGTGGCTTGGATTGCTCTGCAGTAGCTTGTGGGAGGGGCTGTTCTGTACTAGCTTGTGGCTGCTCTGCAATAGCTTGTGGTTTGGACTGTTCTGCATTAGCTTGAGGGAGGGGCTCAGGCTGCTTGACACTGATTGGCTACAATTATACAACCGCACTATAACCATAGTACTGTCCATCCTGTACCATGATACAATAAGACTCCAGTGGATTTTGCAGGCAAACTTGGACAACCCTGACCTGGCAAGTACTACGACAGTGGGTTTTTGCTAGTTAAAAATTTATATCAATATACTCCAATAGAACAGTCAACAATAAAATCCAACCACACATAAACCAACTCACCCCACCTCCAGCAATGGGTGTGGCATCACCGTCCACTGTAGTATAATGTTGATGAAATGTCACAAGATCACATGATCACTTACGATGATGCCTGAGGCACTTCCAGTAGGGGGCAAGAGCCCCTGCAGTAGATGATATACACTGTAGGGCCCTGTGTAGGGGAGATGGTTACTGTAAGTCTGTATAGATATATACCAATAGTTGAGAACACACTAGAAACAATATCTTCAAATACTAGACATAGAGCATCAAAAATGTCTGAGAACATTTTTAGGATTTAACGAATGTAATTCAGTGACACTACTTTATATTGTGGAATTACAGTAGCAAAACCAACACACATTAAGTTTTTAGCTAAATACACGTGAGAGTTAAAATACAGAGAAGCTTGTATTGTAGGGATGATTAAATCATTGCTTGAGTATTAAACAATACAGTAGTACTGGTTTCTCTCCTAAAGTGACAGGCACCACCCAAAACACTGCCAGTAAAAACCACCATAGAAATATGATACATGGTGAACATTACTTTTATGAAATAACCTTAGTGCATCTGCAGTAACTTCAAATTCCGTTAAAACAAGAAAACACACACAAATGACTGGATATTGCATTGAAAAAATGTCAAAAATCCACACAGCATTGACCACAATTGCAAGGCTGGAGGCCAAACAAAGCAGTGCACAGCCACCATTCCATGCCACAATAACAAACTCACTGGTGGCATATGCCTTTTCTGGTTCTAACAAGTATCTGCCTCCTGCACTTTGCCTTTCCTTTGATTTTCAATCACAAGCTTGTCACAAGAAAAGCATACCAAGGAGTTAATTGACAGTTTCCGCAGAGGAGCATATTCAGATACCACAAAACTATTTGAAGTGCTTAAGCCACTGTAGGTGGAGTAGATACGTGTAGCTGCACTTTATAACACTGAGTATAAAACAATCACTGATCCAACCACACCCCTCGATCAGAGCACATGCCTCATACTTAGCACTCCATGACCACACCCCGTAATGATCTAGTTGCAATCAGCTGCAGTTTTGCAATAGAAAATGGTAAACCACGCCCCATTAAAGACAAGCAAGTACCCTAATAAAGCAGTCACAACATGTACTGGTATAACATATGTAACTGTAGCAAAAAACTTAACAAACTAGTACAATTAAAAATGAGGTACAGTAGGATTCCAGCAATAAAGATAGTGAACAAGAGATAAGAGTGATGATAGTTATTACAACATAGCTATGTGGGAAAATCCCTACTTTGGCACTGAACAGATAGTTGTAACATGGGATTTTCCCACATACGGTACCACTCAAATGTAACATTATCTTGCACGAATGTGAGCAATTAAAAAACAAGTTATTTAAAAGGCGTGGCATCCACTTTGCTCGGGTGTATTCATCTCAAATGCTCTTTTTTTTAATCGCTCGCACTATTGTGAGACAATGTTACAGTACATTTGAGCGGTACCATAGCCATGTTGTAATAGGTTCCATCATCTCTTGCTTCACTACTGGAACCCTACTTCATTTTTAAATTTAAATTGTAAAATTATAAAACTACACATCGACTCTAATACATACTGTAACTAAAAGCTAAACTTGAAAGTACACTAATAGTGTTACAAAAATTTCTGACCCTCTAGAAGTGACTATGGTAGGCTGAAACTCCAAAATACTAATTTTTGTGTAGTTTGGCAAAAAAACTTCTCTAAGAATTCTGTATATCAGAAGATTCTGTGGTAGAAAGCTTTGCTGTTTTCTAATGTAACACATTTATCTTATGCAAAGCTTTTCAACAAATTACAATTCTACAAAATGTCCATTCAGTGACACATGTACCACAAGGTAAACTAGAGCACCATATCCTTACTTGTCATTAGGTATCAGTCCACCCTTCAGTCGTGGAGGGGTGTGACCAAGTAGTACACTACAGATAGCAATCATCGACTGACTAATTGACGTCAGGTTGTACCCACTCTATGACACACCGATATGATGATGTCATATTACACAATACTATGTCACCTCCAGTGCCACCACCATCCTCCCCTCTGCCAGTCCACACAACTGATGGGTCATGTGAGCATACCCCTCTGGAGTGATGTTATATCTGCCCTGAGGGTGAAATTTCTATTACTGCACATCATGTTGTTATGGTAGCACTTACTAGGGGATCTCCTCTAGCAGCATCCAGTCCACATGCAGAACTCTTGATGTTAATACTACTGTACACGTTCCATTACTTTGTTGAAGGTTGGAGGTACTCCAGTCAGAGATGGAAGAGAAGGACACATCTATAGCATTACTGGAGATCAGTGATGGCTTCCACTGTCACTGAGATGAGATAGTTGAGTTACAACAACAGAAGAATGTGCTCATGAAAATGATCAAACAACATGTGAGTGTAACCATGTGTCCTCCTGTGTGTAGTGTGTCATTGTCACTATACAGGTAGGGGGTGGTGAGGACATGCAACTTGTAGTGGACAAAGCTGCCACACAGCTGAGGTGTTTGCTACAGCAACTGGTCAGTCTAGTTAAACAGGATCAACCTGTGCAGTTTGAGAAACTTGCAGCTAAACTAAACAAAGTAAGCTATAGCTATCAACTGCTTATACATGCATTCTGACTTGTTATGAAACAGCATGAGTCTATTCGCAAAGAACAAATTTAAAAATGCTTTTTGAAAGGATAGTAGTCTACCACACAGTATACTGTACATTGTCGTTCCTTTGAGATTACTAACTTGTCATGGTATCACCATCATTACTACAGGATGGAGCACATGATCACACTGGTCTTCTCACTCATGCTAATGTAATCCTCAATGAGACTCTGCAGTACTTCAAGCCCCACCCACCACAGCTTACCTGATCTCCACAAAGCGTTTATCTTGGATTAGTCAGTAACACATGTATACATGACCCTATAAGCAAACTACAATACCTTTTATCAGTCTATCATCATACAAGCTTTGTGTATTATTTTAGTTTTACATTTTGTACAATTTATTTGTCGTGAAAAGTCAAAACTCATTAACATACATACCAATGTAACAGTGATGCATCATTGTCATAACTTACCATTATGAACAAGTGTACCTACATTAAGCACTGTACAAGCTTTAAGTATAAGTTGATGAAACTGATCTAATGTTAAGTTTTTGTAGTATTTAGCTGTTTAACAATAATTGACTTGAAGTGGGATGGTAAATTCTGTATATTTTACATGATGCAGATTGGATAGTCTGATAATACAGGCAAACAATAAAGTTGTGAAGAGAAAATTAGCTAATAAAGATCAATATACTCTAATAGAACAGTCATCACATTACCCTAATAAAACCTTAATTTTACATAATACCCTAATAGAGCAATCAAAATACAATTTTTCAATATAATTTTGGACATATAGGCAACATAATAGGAAAAAATTTGGAGCGTTGTTCAAAAGTATAACAGTCTCAGGCCTAACACTGGCCGGATATAGGAATTGTTATGTGGGCACTCAAATCTGTATAACAAATTAAGGGGTACGTTAATCACATGATATCATGTGATCTGTTCTATATATACCTGGCACCATTGATAGATGTAGAGGAGATAATTTATAAAGTATAATTTAAGGTATTGTATACAAACACAGCTTAGTATAATACGTAGTTACATGCATGGTAATATGTGTGTTGGTTTTGTCACAGTTTAGTAATCATTGATGTCCAACTGACCATGATGGTAGCATCATAAAATACTAATTCTTGTATATTACATTTCCTCCTTGTACTGTTGATGTGTTCAACTTCTCTCTTCACATTATCATTATCCTTTAGTGTAGGAGGAAGGTACAATGTAGTGATAGAGTTGTTGTGGTGTAGGCTCCTCATTATTATCATGGCTGACTGTTCATCTATTGTATCATTACCCCACAGTGACAGGTGCTTTAGTGTCTTGTTATTAGTAATGGCTTGAGCAATTGCTGTGGCTCCATATTGACCAATAGCATTGTTACTCATGTCTAGTACCTCCAGTGAGATGTTGTGTAATAAACTGTTTGCAATTGCTGTAGCTCCTGTGGCTGTGATTTCACAATTATTAATGATCAGTTGCTTTAGTGTCTTGTTATTAGTAATGGCTTGAGCAATTGCTGTAGCTCCATCTTTACCTATAGCATTGTTACTCATGGCTAGTACCTCCAGTGAGGTGTTGTGTAGTAAACTGTTTATAATTGCTGTAGCTCCTGTGAATGTGATGTTATTGTGACTGATGTTCAATACTCTCAGTGTGTTGGTTTTTGTTATTCCTTTTGATATTATAACTGCTCCATCATCACCAAGTTTGTTGACACTAATGTCCAACTCCTCCAAACAGGTCATCATATCAGATATTGCTGATGCTTCTTGTGACGTGAGGTAATTATGCCACATGTGTAACATTTTGACTGTGTTAGTGTTTATTACTGCAGTGGAGATGTCCCTCACACTAGTAATATTGTTGTTATCTAAAATCAGAGTATGTGGCTGAAGGTGAGTGATGATGTCACCAATGAGAAGTGATGATGCTACAGTAAAGTTATTCCAACTAAGATTAGTTGTTGTTATTTCTTGTTTGTTTGTTTTATCTCCACAAATGTAGTGGTGTAGTAGGTTGATGCCATGATCTCCAATGTAACACCTGTACAGGTTTAGTTCCTTCCATGTCCTGTGTGATCTTGATAGGAAGAATCCCAAAGACACCACATGGTGTGGGAGGAGCCTGTGGCGAGTGAGGTCAATCTCACCACTATCAAATGATTTGGACAAGATGTCACATAACTTGTCATCCTGAGCCTCTTGGAAACATTGGAACAAGTAGAGAACCTTCACTGGGTCCTCCAAGATTTCATGTGAGATAGTTAGAGTGTTGGATATTTCCTGCTCAGAAGTTGATCTTTGTTGCGATGGAACAGTCATCTTTCCTGAGGTCACTTGTGTAGTAGTAACATGTTCACTGTTGCTAGGATCATGATGACTGGATACAGGATGATACCCCTGTTGTAGTAATGTTGCTTTCATCTTGTTTTGTAGAGGAGGTAACTTAAGTGATGTGTTGTGCTTTGGATGGGATACATGTATTTGCCTACTTGGAACATCATGTGTTACTTTTTGTGATAATGATGGGAGAATTGAAGGTTTAGGAATTTTGCGATAATGTGATGATCTATCAGATATCATGTACTTTCTTGATAGTGAAAGATGTGATTTTGTTGATGTTTGATGTTTTGGTGATGGCCATGATACTCGTGGTAATCCAACAACCTCCTCTGGTGACTTGGATGTTGACAGGTAACACCTCAAAGATCTACACTGTCCACTGGTTATACCACAATACATGATCCACATGTTGGAAAGACGGAGACCCTCATTGTTTTCAGTAGACACCTTCAGGAGTGTGTTCTTCCCATCCGCTTCTTTCCTTTTAACAGGAAATGACTCCTTCAGGAGTGTATACACCTCATCCTCTGGTAAGGTTGCTACATATTTGGCAGCAAAATATTCTTGTATTCCCAAGTGTAGGAAGTTGAAGGATTTGGTTGGAGTACCAATTTCATCTGAGCAATATTCAACAGATTGTAATAGTCCATAGCAAGTGGGATCATCCCTGCACATGTCAGGTAGGTCATCCATTGTGAATACTATTTTGTCCTCAACAAGACCATCAAATGCAACTTTCTGTAGTTGTTGCAGTACTTGTTGGACTGGCTGTGGTAAGTGTTCCATTTTGTTGATGTATTCATCCTCATCAATCTTCTCTGTCCTCTTCAGGTAGTGACAAATTGTGTGTAAGACAAAACTGTGATACATTTTAGAAGCAGTTGGTGGCAGGTCCTCTGGTTGACACATACAAAGGAATACAATGATGGACATTATTAAAGGAATGTAACAAATGGCATCAATATTTGGATATTGTTGGAAATGTTTTTGTAATTTGTGCAGTTTTGAAGGAGTGCCTTGTAAAGCTTCACTAGCATATTCCATTCTGCTGGTTTGGTCAAATCCAAGGATTTCAATTCTTCTGTCAACAACATCATGAAGGCAAACAGAAGCAGTGGGCCGTGATGTTACCACTATCCTAGCTTCTGGTAAAATATTTTTTCCAATTAACTTTATAAAAAATGATTTTTTACGGAGCTTATTACTCAGTTCATCAAAGCCATCAAAGATCAAGGTGACATCTACTCCATGATTGTCTTCTAAATAACTGTGTAATTGTGTTACCTTACTGGGTGTCTGTGTGAAGTGTTCTATCAGTTGTTGTACATTGGTAATTCTCTGTACATTAGGATCTCTTAACAACAGGAGGAGTACCAGTTTGTCAGAGGTGAGTAGCTTACCCTCAGCCCATTGTACACAAATCTCTTTAACAAGAGTTGTCTTTCCTATTCCAGGATGACCCTCAATGAGGACACTGTTAGGGACACTACCAGATTGAGAGCTGAATATTTGTGCGATGTCTGTTAACTTTTCGGAGTTGATATTTTTAGGTATATCAGAAATATCTCCTTTTGCACGTAAGAAGATTGTTTGTGTGGTGTCTGCTCTTGTCTGTAAATCTCTCTGATGCATCAGTGCTAATGTAACAAAAGATTTGATTTTAATAGGTGGCCAAGTGTCATTTTCTTCTTTACGTTTCTTAAGTCTTGTTTTGCAGTAACCTCCTTTCAAGAACTTAGCCAGCCAGTCAACCACTGTATATGGAAGCAATAATATTGCAATGTGCAGTTACTCTAATACAATGTACAAATATATGACAAGACTCCTAACAGAACAGTTTAAACATTTAATAATGGTAAAAATCTCTGCCTTCTAAGCTGTCACTTATATATGTTCCTACATTATATATGTATGTACAGTGGAACCTTATCTGAACTATTTGGGGGTAAGGGTGTTCATATAATTGAATAGTATGTAAAATCGAGCATCCATACATTTATATACAGAGCTTTGCTCAACTACTCTAATAAAGCATACACTTGACAAAATATCCTAATTGAGCAGTCAATTGGGGGTGTTTGGATAATCGAGGTTCCGCTGTATTTTATTGTACATGCTGAAAAAACAATTTGCAATGACTGTCATAAGGTCACTGCGTTTACACTATTAGCTGATCACATTATAATGAATTTGGCCCAACTGATGGTATACATACAGTACCGCCCAGAGGTAACGTTACAATCCCTTGCGAGTACTCAAATCCAGGCCACAACTCAACACAACACACAACTGGAATACATCACGTGTGAAAGCGCACGGTTACTGGAGCAGCCACCCGAGGGAGCTTGTGTGTTGTGGCTTACATGTGGTGAGTTAGTTAGCACACACATGCCAAAGAAATCGCGGGTTAAAAATTGGCTACATGAGTATCAACTGCTTGTGAGTGTAACGTTACCTCTGGGTGGTACTGTATGTACTATACCTATTAACAATACTGTTTATAGGTTCTACATAACAGATTTTGTAAATCTATATATGTAACAGTGAAACAAACCTGATGGACTCTTTGGTGGTCTGGTGATTGTTTTAGATTTGGATTGTTGCTTCTCTCTGATTTGATCATCACTTCCTGTCCCTTTCTTGATGACAATACCTAATGGATGATACAAGAGTCATTCACATATTTCCCATCACTCCCAATAACTTCTGCCACCCTATACCGTGTTTCCTATCACCCACCTGCATCTTTTATCACATGCATGTGTACTTGTATACACAGATTTTCTGTATGGTGGAATCATCTGACAGGCTATAATATAGAACTAACCCTATAGTATATTTGTGACCAGATTTTACAAAACCAATCCAAATCGCACATCAGGCAAAATCAAACTAACACCACCAGTGGATAGCTACACTATTGTACTAGTAGTTTTGACACTCAGCACCACTCAAACTACTCTAGGCTGGTTTTAACAGACGTCTTTTCTGGGGGCTGTGTAGAGCTCGAATGGCGGTTTTAGGCCTTGTGAAGGACCTGGCTTGGCAAGAATCAGTGGTTTACTGGTGGACAGCCTGACAATGTTGGCCAGACGTTTTTTGTGTAGATTTTGCAACATATCAACCACTAAGGAGTCAGCACAGCCCTGTAATCTTGTCTCTGGACTCCAATCATGGTCTGTCTCCATTTTGAGGTCTAACCTTTTCCCACCCCGCCACCCTCCACCCCTTCCCCACCCCGCCACCCTCCACCCCTTTGTGAGCACTTGTGATACTACTTTGCTCGTCCAACAGCTCAGATTTTCTATCTTATTTGGCGGGAAACTCTACAAGCAGCTACAAGTACTGGAAGTGGTCTGAAAGGTAACAGATTGATGCATCTTTAGTGTAAGTTTCATACGTGTGCTTGCTATCCCTGGAGAGTTATGCTGGCTTGAATTCTTTAAAACCATTTATCTCGAAACTTCTAATGTGCGATTTGGATCGTTTTTCCAAAATCCAGTCACATTTAATGTTGGTTTTGCAGTGTTATAATATTTGCTAGCTATTTTGCAGGAGACAGGAAACAAAGAATCATTCTGATCTCAAGGATCGTTCTGATTCTGAACTCTACTGTTGATAGGTGATGATAAGGTCAAGCCTTTGTTCTGAGAGAAGCCTTAAATTTTACTTTAAATTACGGTTCATAGAAAATAGTAGTGGAACAAGGGAGGTCACCTACAGCTGCAGACATATACTAGAGGACATTAATCCTTATATACTGTACTTCAGTCTTTTATACTATAAATGTCTACTAGTATATCTGCTGCTGTAGACAACCTCCCTAATTTTTTTCTATGATCCCTAATCAAACTTAAAATTCCTTATACTTGTTTGTTTATACCACACATACCACAACAAAAGAGGGAATGGTGCCACAATTAATGTTTTTGTCTAAACCAATCATCAATTACTGACTTGAAAGTGAAGTGTCCATTAAGCTTCACTTTCAAGTACGTATGTTCAGCCCATTACACAACCTTACAAATGAAGAACAGTAGGAGAAGCACCTCTGCAATCAATCCAGTCACCACAGAAATATGGATGATTCACACCCCCAACTATCAATTACTGATTGAAAGTAGTAAAGTGGCCATTATGCTTCGCTTTCAGCTGCTATGTTCAGCCCACTACACAGTGTTACAAATGAAGAACAGTAAGAGAAAGTGCCTCTGCAATCAATCCAGTCACCACAGAAAATACGGATGATTCCTGTTTAAAATGTAGGAAACCCATTGCATTATCCCAAATTGACACCTTGGGTTGTCTGCAAGGGACACAAAGGAGGACAAAGGTAAGTCCATGATGTGTGCATTGTACATACTGTACTGCAGTATTCCAAAAGGCACCTGTTGGGCTGAAACAACATTGAGCACTGAAAAAATGAACCACATAGCCTTAGACGTTGTCAAGTTACACTTGTTTGAAGGAAGGAAGGAAGGAAGGAAGGAAGGAAGGCAGGCAGGCAGGCAGGCAGGCAGGCAGGCAGGCAGGCAGGCAGGCAGGCAGGCAGGCAGGCAGGCAGGCAGGCAGGCAGGCAGGCAGGCAGGCAGGCAGGCAGGCAGGCAGGCAGGCAGGCAGGCAGGCAGGCAGGCAGGCAGGCAGGCAGGCAGGCAGGCAGGCAGGCAGGCAGGCAGGCAGGCAGGCAGGCAGGCAGGCAGGCAGGCAGGCAGGCAGGCAGGCAGGCAGGCAGGCAGGCAGGCAGGCAGGCAGGCAGGCAGGCAGGCAGGCAGGCAGGCAGGCAGGCAGGCAGGCAGGCAGGCAGGCAGGCAGGCAGGCAGGCAGGCAGGCATTCCATTGAATGAAAATTTCATAGCAATCTATTGGAAGCATTCGGGGTCGTACTGAAGACACTTTTGAGTTCGGTTATACTTAGCCAAAACTGCCAAGGTACCAGGAAGGTATTGTGAAGCTGGTATTTGGGTGATAATTTTGGCCAGAAAAATCCTAACCCTTAATATGCATATTGTATGATACTCCAGTTAGACACTCTCCTCTATAAAAATATTGATGTACTTTGGCTTGTATATTGTCACATATATTATATCCTCTACTTTGTTCCTTAGGACAACATATTTTGCTGATCCCTATCATTCACCCTCACACCACTTTTGTCCTATTGTAATCATTGTTGCAATTAATTGTCTAGAAATACCTGTGTTAAAGATCAAGTAGAACAGACAGCCACTCTATAAATAGTATGATACTCAGTTGTTCTAATAATGAAAGCTTTTTTTTGTAACTCAAACTCTTCTAAAATATGTTGTTTTGTAACTCATACCTCTAAGGTGCTTTATTGGGTGGACATTGTATTGTCATTTTGAAGGCTTACAAAAATAATGAAACTTAGCTGCCCACCCTCACTAGCTGATTACTTTATAGGTGACAGGAAGCAGGCAATCTTATTAAAAATAAATTCTAATTCTATTAACATGGAAGACCATAACTTACACTGATAAAGAAACATACTAATGTGAAAATTTCTCCATCTACTATGCTACATTGGTGCTCACCACTAACCAATTTCAAGTTAATTCCCTTTTCCAACCTGAAGTTATGGAAAAGTTAGTAGGTAAAACATACGTGTGTGGAAGACCCTTTTTCGCAAATCCGATCACTTATGTTGGCCATTGATCATGCAATATTTGCTGATATATCTGTTAAATTACACTAGCTCAGTACTGCAACAGTAACATGTAATATATTTATCAATGTATTGCCCCACTACCCCCTCGGGAATATATGGGGCTATCGTGGGGATTTGACACAGCCAAATGTCAAATGCCCCATAATAGGGTAAACCTATAATGTCAAATCCCCACTGTTGGCCCTAGTTGTAATATGGGGATTTGACGTTAGCATTGAAAGTTACAACAACAAAAATGCTTGGACGCTTAATGAACGATTGTCAAATGCCCCATAGTGGGGCAGCAGTTTCATGTCAATTCCCCCTGTAAAGCCCCACTTATGCCCGAGGGGGGGTGGTGGGGTAATGCATTGATTGGTGCATAACTATATGTATAACTATATGTATACAATGTTTGGACTGTAAGTTGCCACACATCTCACATCAATGCTACAACTAAACATTTATTTACAACAAATCAATTTTTTGTTTGATTTATCTCACCTTGTCCTAACAGTTGTTTAATGTTATTGGCCACACTGTCCAGTTCAATAAGTGTAAGAGCTTCTATCACTTTATCCCAACTAGCTAGCTTATCAGTTTTCAGCCATTTACTAAACATTTTCCTACCACCAAGTTTGTTATCGTTTCTCGTATCTGCTTCAATTGTGTCTAATACCATAACGTGCTTAGTATCCAGTAACTGTAATCCCAGATAATACCACTGATCAGCGATTAAAGGTAGCACGTGATTTACTAGATCTCTCAATTCAGGACGATCACAACCTACAGTAGCGATTTCCAACCTACCAATTTTTCACACATATTTTTGCTACTTAAATTATACACCTTTAGTAAATGTTTCACAAGCTGCCGTTCCAGTAAATGGTAGCCAATGCTTCGTACTTTGTAATGCACTTTACTGGATTAAAATCCATGCGGTATTTATTGAAATACAGCAAATCAAAGTTTGAGAAATAAAAATCCCCATAGGGAGCCCATACAAATAATTGCGTACGTAATTCTAATTGGAAGAATGTGGCACCTGTGATAGCCGAAGTTTCCGAGTGTTTCCGCGTGAATCTGCTGCTGATGAGGACGAAGAAAGTGGTTCTGGGCAAACCGTATACGCTGATTTCGATTTTGCCATGTGTTTTTTGATTGGAGGACGATTGATGTTGGATTACGATGGAAATATGGCCCTTTTAAAGGTAAATCGCCATCTAGCACTACTCAGAATTCAGCATTACAATCACCCTGGGCTTCAAGGCATCCCCCTGCATCTATGCAAGTATAGTTTGAAGGTGAGCAGTTTGTTGTCTTGTGCGGAATTGCAAAATAAGGTTCAAGGTTGAGCATAATTTTTTCAAAAGTGGAGACTGGCATGTGATACCAACCTTACATGGCTTCACACGTACCTGTTGTTATATTCTGGTGTATTTACTGCTGTTTTGATCCATTTTATAGCAGCTTCAGTGATTGTAATTTTGATCAGAAACTATTTATATAATTTCTCTTTGTAGTATAGTGATGTCATTGTGTTATATAATAATTATCATCCTTAGTGCTTACAATGTGACAAATAAAGCTGAGCAGTGTCCAAATAAATTTATTTTAAAAATAATGTTGCTCTTACATTGTGTTATCTGATTGTCATGTTTCCGAAGTATGTGTTAATTGTGACTTGTGATGCCAGTACTTGCCATGTTATAAAATATTACTGATTTTTCTAGTTAGTTATCCCTGAAAATGCATTAGGTACCAGTGTATACTTAGTACTACACAGTACACACAGTTTTCTCTGTGAATCACTTGCTTTATTCATGTAATATTCTGAGTGGTCAGTCTACAAAGAAGTGGTCACTTTTGAGAGGTTTTACTTAGGTCATATGCTGTTCTTCATAAAATAGATGTGTGGTGAAAATTTCATGTCGTTATTAGTTTCCTATCTAGATTTATGATACTCTGAATATTGTGTTTGGTGCCATGCAATATACATAGAAAGCACTGAAAATGCTGTACACAAAAATCATCACACTGTCAACTTCTTTTCCTTATATCTTTTGATAGGAACCACTGATTGAGGTGGGATTTACACTAAAATGACCCTGAAAAAATGCACAATATTTGTCATACCAATGAATGTATGGAATGTTAATTATTTAATTTAGTTGGAAATCTCTACCTACAGTATCACAGATAATGTCTATATGACAGTGTCACACTTACTCACCACTTGCATTGATCCTCACTTCAGCCATTCTACTAGAAGTTAGCAGTGTTTTCTAGAGTAATTTCGATAACGCATTAATTATGTTGTGGTGCCACGCCCATCTGTGACTGTACGTGGGTCATAAGGCGAATCATGTGTTTCTACAAATAGTGACAAGGCGCACATACACATAACTGGTTTTTACACACAAGAAACACTGCATTAGTATGCAGACAGTGCCCGCTGCTTTGTAGCCAGAAAGGGTGTGGCTCAAGTTTACTGGTCACCACCACCACCACGTGATCCTTCATAGCCACAGGTCTAAACAGTCTTTAAAACGCAAGGTAATTCTTCATAACCCTTTGTCCATGCACTCACTGTGCGGCTTGCACACAAATAGCGGTGTCACGGTGCACACTTTTGGCCCCAAAGCGAGTGTGTATGGGGTGCCATTTGTCTCAAAAACCCAAAAATTGAGATCTAAACTAAATATCGTCGATATTTACTAAACATCGACGACATTTGCTAAATATCGACGACATTTAGCTAAACATCGACGACATTTAGCTAAACATCGACGACTTTTGCTAAACATCGATGATATTTACTAAACATCGATGACATTTACTAAACATTGATGACATTTGCTAAACATCGACGATATTTAACAATTCATCTGTTTTTGCGTTTTAATTTTCTGCGAATCCTTCAGTATAATAATATTATGGGCGCTTATACTTGTAATACTAATTGCTGATTAGCTGCTTGTGACTGTAGATGAACCATCTGTGGTGCTATGCGTGACTCATTAGGCTTGTTTTCATTCGGATGAGTCCACGACCTTTAATGGAAATAATTGCTGCGCGTTTATTAAGATCAATGTTGCTGTCATCGGCGACGAGAGGAACTGATCTCATCTGTGACTAAGGATGTGAGGTATGGAGTTACCTTTTCAGTTGTAAATGTGACAACTTGTAAACTGCACGTATTTCACTTTTCATCACTGGGTGCCAATACGCTCGGTGACAGCATTATTGAATATAATGCTGTCCGCTGTTACTGGGAGTATAATTCGGCTGAGTATAATTATTTAGTTGCATGAATCAAGTAGTGTTTTATTTAGTTGTTTATTAATACTTTACAGGACTGTAATGCACCTATCAATGTAATTCCCGACTACCACTGATACGGGCTGAGGGTAGGGGATGGTGGGGGAATTGATCGCTAAATTTCTCCGACATAGTGGGGATCTATCTTCACTAAAGAAATTCATTCAGACAGCAAAGGTGTGTGCTTTCAGTTTAATTAGGAAGGAGTGTCTCGGGTGCTAGTTACTACGTTCGTACTAGAATCCACTTGAACTAACTCATCACTAGACCAACGCCATACAACCGTACAAATCCCCTTCTAGCCCCGGTATTCCCGGGGGTTACAAGTTGAGACTTGGTCGTGGTTTGCATTGCCAGTACGTCCCTAGTAGGTGGGGAATTGTAATTTTCAGTGATGCAAATCCCCACCTCCCCCACCTCAGCCCATATTAGTGGTAGTCGGGGATTACATTGATAGGTGCATAACAGATCAATACACAAAATTAAACTAATAAAATAGCTTGTTGTAATATTCATATGAATCTCAGCAGGCCACAATTTGAGTGCTCTTGTCAGACTGGTACTTTTTATTTAGTCAAATTTCCCAACCAAACGATATAATATGGACTTGCCTGCAAAGATGAAATTCTGAGATCATTTCAACTTGTCAACTAGCTACACACAAGGGTAGTTCTAGAAATTTGCTGCCTGGTCTCCCAACTCAAAGGTAGAGCAACTTGTTAAGCTTGATTGTCAGTTGTGCATTATTGGTTGAATGCTTTTAATTCACCCTCAAGGAATTTTAATATTGGTAACTTAGATCAAGATACTCTAGTAGAGCAGTCAATATTAAATTACTCTGATAGAATCATCAACATTATAGAGAGGCAACAGGGATAATTGAAGAATTTTATTTACTATAGAGTCATCGGTATAATTTATTTTATAGCAGGTACAGTGGAACCTCTCTTATCCAGGTAGTCTGGTATACTGTCCTTATCTCAGAAATATCCGTAACTAGCTAATAATAAAGCTAACTGTTCTGCAATGTTACTATTGCTACTATACATTTTAGTGGGTAGAAGGGGAAGTCACTACATAGCATTCGTGGTCACTCCCCTGGGTTGTAAATTTTTTATCACCTAGCAACCAAGTGGTAGTTAGAATCAACAAGCCATCTAACATGTAAACATCTTATTTTCAGTAGACTACAGGCCACATGCATGTGACTAATTTGGACTGTCTGGGCCTGGATAAAAGAGGTCCAGATAAGGGAGGTTATTTCACAGGTCCCTTAGTCCTGTAGAGCAATGTGTGAGTCAGAGGCTGTACAGTTGAATTACAAAGCGCAAAATGATTCCAGTTTGTGTCAATGAACGCCTATCTACTGTATCAGTGTGAAAAATTTAAAGCGAATGAGAACGTTTGTAGCTATATACAGTAGTTTGAGGCAGGCAAGTTGTAGTAGCAACTAGTGATGTGCGATATGTGATATATATCGAAATATCGTGATAATTTTTTTATATCGTGATACGATATAGAATCTTTATATCGCGATATAAGCCGAAGTATAGATTTTAGTTATAATTAGAGAAAACTGTACCCAAGATGTCATTGTACACTGTAATATTTTTTGATAAAAGAACTTGTAATGTTGTATGCTAGTGATGTACCATGTTGTATTGTACTTCTAGTACATTAGTACTACAAGTGTCATCGGCGTAAGTACATGTACACAAGCTGAGTGATGAGTTTGTATATCGTGATATATATTGTATCGTGATAATTGTGTGTAATAATCGTGATATGAAAATATCCTATATCGCACACCACTAGTAGCAACATTGGTAAGTCAGTTGTACCTCGCTCTCACAGAGGCTCCAACTCTCATGCCTTAGGTGTGATTCTCATAATTTGGCCTTCAATCACGCCCAACATTCTCATGCATAAAATTGATGCTCACTCCCAGAATTTTCTATTGCTGACTATGCTTCACTGAAGGCTCCCTGAGGCTAAAAAAGGTTGCGGCATGTGCAAGGATTTCAGCAGTCACGTGGTGATCTCTCGTTAAAACTTTAGTTTGGTGGTCAGAGTTCTCAATGGCGGTTGACTGGTTCCACAACTGAGGAGAGTTGTATAAGGACAGCAAACAGTGTACTGGAACTTTGAAAGGTCACTGGGAATCCAGGCGGTTGGTTGCTACAAGATAGCTACAACCTGTGTGGACATGGTTAGAAGCTAGATAGTTGAGCTGGTAAGACATCTTGTAGAAGTGTGTACTCCAGCTGATCACATGAGCGTCATGTTTGTAATAGAAATTGTAATGAATTGCCACAGTTGTAATGTACAGTAGCACACAAACACATACACACACACCAGCTATTAATATTTTACACTTTTAGCTAGTAATACAAAGCTTCTCAATGATGTAAATATGTGCAAACACTTTCAAATATAACTAGTACAAGGAGGCCATGCTATTATGTCATGAAATCCTGAAGTACTGGTTATAATTTAACTTTGTTGAATTGCATGCTTGGACTACATCTCCACTGTTCACCTTTATGAAAAATCTCACTCCCTAGAAAGATCCAAGGTTGGAGCCTCTGCTCTCACTCAGCTATCATGTTATTCTGCTGCACGATACTGCAAAAGATGTAGACTCTACATTTCTGGGGCATATTGATACTGTGTGTTAAATTTTATTTGGGCCTGTGGAAGCATTTTTGGCATGTTTTTCCCAGTAATGAAGATACAAGCCTTCATATAGCTAAAGAAAGTAATAATGGCCCAATAAAACATCTTCACAAACATTAGCTTTAAAAATAAGACCTATTTTCATTCTGTAGTTACTTGTGTTGAAATTATAAGAATCCAGCTTCAGTAATTTGTGAGTCTGGCTGAGGAGTATTTTGGGAAATCATCACTATTGTGGACCACAGTACCACACTCCCAAGAACAGATGTTGTTTTGCAGTGTTGTATTACTACCACAACATAGTTGTTGAAACTCTACAACACATTTTGTAATTTGTGGAGGTTTTTACTCCCATACATTAAAAATATACACCTTAACCTTAACTGGTATACGGAAAATGGCTGTGTGTGGTTACTAAGCACAGCTATGTATAATTTCAGTCTTGGAATATGGTGGTGGACCTGGACCATGTTGTCCAAGTGGACCAACTAGCTATGCAAATACAAATTGCTTAGCTTTTACAACAAAAATTAATGCGACCTTAGTCATCTATCATTTGCACATTTACAAGGTTTTATATAGGGGGGTAGTGCATCATAACCTGAGATTATGTCTAATCATTTTTGGGTACCTGAGAAAGCACCAGAAGCAGTTTGTCAAACATTTCTTGGAGAAGAATACCCACACAGATCTGCAGAGGAGGTATGACACTCTTTAAGTGTCTTCAATAAGAATTTGTGTTAATTGTATAATTATTTTTGACTTTTAAACTACTGCTGCTTAGCCTAGGTTTACTGGATTGTGGAGACCTTGAATACAATTGCTTTCTTTACCTTTTCAAACATACTTTCTTTAAACAGGTTGGTAGGATCAGGAATCCTATAGACCTTCTTCAACACTTGTATTGTAAAGCTTTAATAAATAAAATTGACAGTGCTGATCTCTTCCATTGTTGCCATTTCATGCAGTAAGCTCTTTATCACTTGATGACGTCTCCAATTTCCTGGGGTTCAGCGAGGTCAACCAGTTTTTATTGAAACCCTTCTAAAGTAGCTTTATTACTCTGTACAAATCCTATGAGCTCACATGAGTGTGTTGTACATCTTCTGGTTCACTTATATGTCAATGAAAGTATGAAATTTTTATAAACAGTTCATATTTAATTAATACTTGGAAAGTACTGCTTCTACCTTTTGCTACCCTGTCAGTACTCAGCAGCAGGCTGCTACAATTTTCAAAGTCAATGGCAATAAATCATCACAGTTTTTTTCCAGTTTTAAGAGTCAACAATTTGTAAACACCTCAGAACATGAGACATATTGAGTGTAAATCAACAGCTGTAATTTCAAACAGCTATAGTGTATTTTTTTACATCTGTACAGCAAACTGAAAAACACACATGTGCATTGTGTGATGTCACTAAAGTCTAGCCTCACTATATTATGTTTTTTTGTTTTCTTTCCTTTTTAGTTGTCTCCTGGTATACACTCACAAACTTGATGTGGACATTCTGACAAATCACAAAAGAAACCCAAAACAGTACGTTTCTGAGCTCTGACTGTGGATCATCGATAGCGAGTTGATGAGCAACTGCATACTAGGTAGACCTACATATGAAGCAAATACAGTGGAGTAGAATCCTACACTGACACTGCACCATTTAGTAATATGCTTAATTCTTTGTTCCACTACTTGAGAAACTTTGGCAGTGGTGAAATTGATTGTCACCAAAGATCTGCTGTAGTGATTTCAATGGTTGCATACTTCATACTATTTAATTAATAAAAGGTTAAACATGTTAATGTTTAATATCAGTACAAAATACATAAGTACTGTACACATGTGTAACTCAGTAGCTGCCAAGCACAGATAAGATGTGCTTTATTACAAAAGGCCACCTAAGAATAGATGTAGGGGTGCTTGAACACTTTCTTTTTACTGTGTAGTAACTACAATAGGAAGGTACTGCTATAGAAGCTACAGGTGCACTTGTATTTTATAAACACTAATATCTTTTAAAAATTAATGTGCTTGTGCCAATTATGTTGGCATGATTGTATATTAACAGGCTAGCAAAAGCATCAAGTATTATGCCAGCAAATAATACAAGATTTTAAAGCAATGTGAATGTAAGAAATACGTGCAGCAAAACATGAACACACTATGCATAATGCTGCATTTGATATCAAATGCACAGTACTCTTATTTTTACAGTTTTTGGCTGATTTTATATACTCTAATAGAGCAGTCGCTTACTCTAATACAGCAGTCACAATTCTAATAAAACAGTCAGCTCTCAAGCACATTATTTAATTGCATGTGATAAGGCATTTAGAATGTAACAATATCCTCTCAACCAATCAGTTTGGTTTCCACCAAAAACATTCTGCTGATCTTCAACTACTATTAACTGTCCATGACTTAGCATCCAGTTTAAATGACAAAGCACAAACTGATTGCATACTGCTGGATTTCAGCAAGGCATTCGACAAGGTTTCCCACAAACTCTTACTGTTAAAGTTAAGGTACTATGGAATTACCAGAGAGACAATTAACTGTATTTGGTCTTTTTTAGCCAACCGTAAATAGTAAGTTTTTTGTGATGGTTCTATTTCAGAAGCTGTCAACGTTACCAGTGGAGTACCTCAGTGCTCTGTATTGGGCCCCTTACTGTTCTTGTTTTTATAAATGACTTTCCCAGCTGTATTAAATCTACTTGTCACCTAATTTGCAGATGACTGTCTGTTGTAACGTATTAAGACATGTACAGATAGGTATCTTTGGAATAAGAAGGCCAATAGCTAGCTAGCATTCACAGTACATTAGTCATCTTGCATACCGTGCGCAAGGAAATTTTGACATAGAAAAATTTAACAAAATTCACGAATCAATTAAATTCATCAAACTTAAGTTCGTCAAATGTCTTTAAAAATACAGGTTTTGTTTGATTTCGACTACATTTTATTCATCAAATCTGCTGAAATGTGAATTCGTCAAATTTTTCTTGCATCAAAATTTCCTTGCGTATGGTACAGCAGTGTAGGTAAAGTACACAAAGTGATGCATACACATTTTTAAGTTGACATATAGAAGTGTAAAAACAAAATACAAGAATGGGGTATGGTATCAATGAGACAGCAACTCATTTACAGCCATATACATATAGTGCATTTTTGAGCTAGGTTTTGAATATATGTTAGGTGGTTATTCACTTGGGTCAGTCAAGCCCATGAAACAACTAATTTAAGGGTGCTCTGTACAGTTCGTACAAAGCTTCCCAAGACATAGTCTGTTTTGCACTAAAAGAAATATTATGGTCACTTAATTAGTCTGTGACATGTTGACACATTTTAGTACCCATAAATTAGGTATCTCATAGCAACAAGCGCACGCATCTTGCTATTCTACACCCTCTCACTTAAATTAGAACTACTCCATCATTTTTAATCCAATGGACATGAAATTTTCACACAAGCTACTTTAGCAATTTTTCCAAAGAGCGTTTGCCATTTTTAAATAGCAAGTTCAGATGATGAATAACATGGAAGTAAAGAAAAGGATTTCTGGGAGTGTCAACCCAAAAGATAAATATGTGATGAATGAGAAGCTAAAAGACAAAAATAAAAATGCACAATGGTTTGTGCTGTTTAGCATGGTGTATCATAAAAGTATCAAGGCTCTAGTGTGTAAACTGTAGGACTAGTTCTAGTATAAAGGGAAAAACTGTAACTCATGTTCTAAAGCAAATTTAGCAGTTGGGTTTGGACTAAACTGTGTACTAGTGTTAGCATATATCCAGTAAAAAAGTACAGAACATTTGCTAAAACCATTTGTAAGTTATAGAACAAATTAAATTTCATGGGAAGCCATATAAGCGGACTGTACAGAGCACCCCAAGAGCAGTATAAACCAAGATTTGAACTGTACTAGATCCCTTCTTCTCCCTACCCAATTGGTCTGGCCACACAAGGCAACCCAACATACACCACGCATGCACAAATTAAAGTATGTAGCTGTCATTGTGCACAAATCCTGTATGCTATAGAGTCTCTAGACCCTCGTTCACGTGAGAGTCTGTCTCTGCCAGACTGAGCTCTGTCACTGGAATATTGAAAAGCGAAAAACGTGCAGTGTACATGCTGTCACATTTACAGCTTTAGAGGCTAACCCCATGCCTCTTATGCTCACAGATGAGTTCTTTCCTCTCAGTCCAACTCGTCGCCAACACAGCAACATTAACCTTAACAGATGCGCAGCATTAAAGGAGGTCCGAATGCCTAATGAGTCACGTAGTACCACAGATGATTCATCTACAGTCGCAAGCAGCTAATCAGCAATTATTAGTATTGTACGCGCCTATAATGAAAGGATCCGCAGAAAATTAAAACGCGAAAGCAGCTGAGTTGCTGAATATCGTCGATGTTTAGCAAATGTCATCAATGTTTAGCAAATGTCGTCGATATTTAGCTAAATGTCGTCGATGTTTAGCAAATGTTGTCGATGTTTAGTAAATGTCGTCGATGTTTAGCAAATGTCGTCGATGTTTAGCAAATGTCGTCGATGTTTAGTAAATATCGACGATATTTGGTTTAGATCTCAATTTTTGGGTTTTTGAGACAAATGGCACCCCATAAGTGTGCACTAGCTATGACGCCCGGCCGGTGTCACAGTGATATGTGTTTCCCCGAGTTTCGTGTTTCCCCGCACACATATCACTAGGGATCCGTGTTTCCCCGCACACATATCACTAGGGATGCGTGTTTCCCCGACAAAGGCGCTAGTGATATATGTTTCCCTTCCAGTTTCTCAGTTTTTATAGCTACCACGCGCCGACACCGGCACCCGCGTTTAAATTCTGCTGCTGATATACTACGAGTCAACTAGCTAGCTACTGCTACTCTATAGCACGCGTCACAGTACTAACTACTGCTGCTAGTACTATAATATAGCTACTGCTACTATACTGTTACTAAACTGCAGTCATTGCTTACTGCCTCTACTGCTACTAGCTATAGCTATAGATCTACTATATACACTCATGCTATTTTATAGCTACTACCTACTGCTTATACTGCTAGATGCTGATATTGCTACTGTTACACTAGCTATACATGCTTGCTGTTAATGTAGTTGCTACTGTTGCTATACTGCTTGCTACTACAGGTGTTTTGTGTATAGCTGAAACCGAATTTAAATTATACATTTTACATTCTAGATGAAGCAATTTAACTTTTTACTTTTATTTTACAGCGTACAGCATGAAGATCTGATAGCTACTAGTGCGGCTGCAGCCTTTGAGCTAAAACATGTAGACTTTGACATACTTATAACACAGCCAATAAGATGAACAGAAAATGGGCCAAAGAAAGGAAAATCACTCCTATCCCAGGATTCAAACTGCAGGCTACCCAATGTCTAGTCAAGCACCACACTTAGTCTCCTCCGTATTTGGTTAATTCTCTGTTTCTTGGCACACAAAATAGGACTCATCTACCCTGCTACATGTTATATGCTGCATGTCTGTGAATCTATAAGCTACAATAGAATGCATTGTGCTACCAATAAAGATAAGCAGTTGGTCTTAATTCAGTGCAATTCTAAGAGCTGCACTGCATATTATATCTCTTGTATGCATCAGTCGTGTACATTGAGCTAATACTTGTGTGCATGCATGCATGCTAAATTCATATTGTTCAAGTATATAGTTTTTAGCTATATACTTTAGAAATTTTCACTGCATGGACATGCAGGGTTTGCACTACTTGAGAGATTTTATACCTGAGAGATCTCAGATTTTTGCTTTACAGATTTTCCGGTCAGTTATGTACTTTCAAAGTCACTTTACTGTACAGATATGAATCCATTGCAAGATATCTGCATGGACAAGAAAATATTATGTGTAGAGCATGCAGGAAATGAAAGTTTAAGCCATCCATACTATTGTGATTGGGTATGCCAGCATAATGTGAGTGTTGGATTTAACTACGTTGTTCTTGTTTTCTCTTCACGGGTGAAATGTGACAAATGGACACACATACTATTTGGAAATGGCCGAAGCCAAATTCTGTATACTGTATATAGAATTACATCAAACTATTTGCAGAAAACATTAGACAGTATAGTAGCTAACTTAATTTTTATTATTGTATGTGTGTTAGTTCTCCACTTCCAATCCACACATTTGTCTTCACTTCAGTACTAGTAGCAACAAGTAGTAGCAAGTATAGTATAGTTGTACTAGCAAGTGTTAGCTATAGTAGCACCAAGCAAAGTATAGCAGCGAATAGTAGCTGGTAGTATAGTGGCAAGTAGTATAGCTATAGTGGTAGCAGAAAGGATAGGAGCACTATAGCTATAGCAGTAGCAACAACTATAGTCTAAGTATAGCAGCAAAAGGAGCTCAGATCCTGCATACAGTAGCTGGCGCAGCTATAGTAGACAACTAGTATAGCAGCAGGAAAAGGGGCAGCAGTGGCTAGTAGCAGTAGTAAAAGCAGCAAAGCAAAAATAGTATACTTACATGCACTCATAGCCGGAATATACTATCTATGATGCACTTCGAAACTGAAAGTCAGGGAAATACGCATCCCTAGGGATATGTGTGCGGGGAACGCTTTACCTGGGGAACATAATACCCGGGGAAACATATATCACTGTGACTTGTAGATTGCTAGCCAGTTAGTGATATGTGTGCGGGGAAACACGGATCCCTAGTGATATGTGTGCGGGGAACACAAAACGCGGGGAAACTCATATCACTGTGACACCGGTACCGTTTTACTCCACACAACTACACAAGACTGATGTATTGCTGTATGTAGAGATATAAATGGATGAGGGATATTGATAAAGGTGAATATACTGGAGCTATACATGTGTTTTTGGATCTGGCTAAGGCCTTTGATAGCTACACCGGTTGATCATACAATTCTAAGTTGAAGTGTCATGGTTTTCAGAGAGCATCTTATGCCTTGTTATGTGACTAGCTATCTCTCAAATCGGCAAGAATGACTTGTGTTTAATAGTAATTTGTCTGATTGGGGCACTGTTATGACTGGTGTGCCTCAGGGATACTGTTTGCTTTGTATATTAATGATTTGCCTTCAGTTGTTGATTGCTCACTATAGATTTCTGATGATGTTATGCCTTCTGTGTACACCCTCCAGTGCCTAACTGGTAAAGTAGATAATTATAGCAATAACAGCTAGCTCTAACCTAAGGCACAGGTACAATCTGATCTGAATAAAGTGGTTCAATAGATAAGTAGTTCTCGTTTATGTCTTAATGTTGTACTGCTATGCTTATAGGAAGCCGATAAAGGATTTCAGGTAAAAGTTTTTAATGTTTCAATTGGGGATACAGCTTTGAACCAAGTTGACTCTGTTCGGTATCTGGGTGTTATAATTGACTCTACTTTATCGTGCACATGGTCTTTACACATTACTTTCTAGAGCTAGTATTATTATTATAGCTTTAAAGTGATTCATCCATCTTGTGTTATGGAACATTGGCACCTACAATACTTTGTCTGCTTTATTATAGTTTTTGTCTTACCATTGTTTGACTATTGTGATGCTGTGTGGTGCCCCACTACAGCTACGTTTACTGCAATGCTTGAAAGAGTACACAGTAAATTTGTTAAAATATTACCATCATCTTATCATTGCAAGTTTTCTTTTACTTTGATGGAACGCCATCGCAGGATTCATACAGCTGTACAGATCTTTAAATCTATTCATCGAAAATCACCTTCGTATCTTCATAACATCTTCTGCTACTCAAATATAAATAGAGTGGCTAAGCAAAAAATTGTTCACTTTTTGATAAAAGCGCCAAACTTGGTACAACATTTGCTTAATTTATACTATTTCATATTATATACGGTACCATTAAAATTACCAATCATATCACGCTCAAAGAGCCTGAAAAGTAAAACCAATAGAAAATGTATTAGAAAACCATAAAAGTGCTCTGAGCTGGCTCTATAGTGAATATACCGAAACTTTGTGTCTGAATAGACAAGCAAGGGATGATCATATCCAAAAGCTGATTAAGGGAGGTGTCTATCCAGGTCATTAGCTTGCCATGTTAAGAAGCAAGGAGGGTCACGGTATATGAAGCCGTAGATGTGCAATATATTATTATTTCTATTGGATTTTTAACACTGAAATATTGGCTCCATTAGAAGTGTTTTAAACACTTGTTCTATACCTTACTCAACTTTCACAGAAAATTTGGTGCTTTTATCACAAAGTGAACAATTTCACCAAAATTTGTTGCTTAGCATTGATATATTGAAGGATCTTTATTGGTTTTGCCCCTAGCTAAGAAAATAAAATTTCATTGGGACCACCTAATGGAATCTTAACATTTCATGGAGAGAGGGGCAAAACAGTGGTGCAATAGTGGAGGGTCTTGAAAATTATTAATATGATTACTGACCAGTCAGTCTAGCTGGTGTGGTCAGAGTAATTTGAGTTGATCTGGCCACACGAGAGTATTCAGGGCCTCTCAGTGGAGTGACACTCACAGAGCATACTGGGTAGTGCCTTCATAGAACTGGAGTTAATGTGACGGTAGATGAGAGATGTCATCTTGTGCAGCATTGGGGAGTCATTCCTTCTCATGAAGGAGAAGATGGATTACCGGCTGAAGTCTGTCCATCATCTCAGCAAAATTGCAAAGGTACACTGTCACTGTGCTTATGTACTTGGGCTTTGTAGCAAGTGGACATATTTCATACATGTACCATACCTGACTTATCTGTTCTTCTTGCTCCACTGGAAGAGGAATTGTCTCACAGGTTTATTTTAACCTTAACAAGAACATTCCTTGTATCATGTATGCTTTGCCAGTTCAGCTCAGTTGGTGGATTGGTAGATAATTTTATTTTGTGCTCTGACAATGAATTTGTTACCTTCCTGAAGGTGACTCTTCCTTTTGTGGAATCAATCCTTAAGGAATATATAGCTAGCTTACTCTTGACTCATCGATTTGTGATATTCAGTGCCATAACATATTGGAGATCATTACAGGCTATAAGCCTCCTCACAGGTCCCAAGTGGGATAGCATTCACAGAATATGCAAGCTGAACGCTCCTTCACAGCTTGATCTGTGCACTACTATCTCACCACTGTACTCTAAACATCCTGCCTGCCATATGGCTTAAAATGTATAATTTTATACCTCTATGTGAATCATAAGAATTTTAATCTTACATGCGAGGCCAGTGTGTGCAGTATCAGGTGATTTGGGTTTGAGTTTAATTCAAAGGCTATGGAAGTGCAACCTATAGTTACAATGAAGCTATAAGATATTTACTTCTATTAGCTTAAAATTAAATGCGACTTCATGCAGCTACTGATCTATCTTGTAACTGGTTTCAATGGTTTTTCAACTATTTTATTTCCACCAGGGAAAGGCAGTTACTTATGGTTGAGAATTTCTGTTTCATACTGTAGAGCATCTCCTTTGGAAAGTTGGAATTTTAAGAGATGGAATGCTTTGCCATTGATGTTGATAAGCATACGCCTTAATGCAGTATACAGGTAGAAGATACAGTGGTCACAATTTATGTGTTCTGAACTTAAACTAGGAAATGTGTACATGTGTAGAGATTGATAAAGTAAGGGCATAGCTGCAGCAAACATATTCCAAATTAAATAAGAAATCATAATTTTGAGGTAAAGTGCTGGAAGGAATTTTACACTTGTGTAGGAAGCATGATTCCTACATGTGTAGAGCTTTATTGAGAATTTTTGTAGGAAATGTTCCCACTCTGTTGAATTTTGTAAGAAAGATTCCTACACATGGCACAAAGTGTAAGACATCTTTGCAGTGTAGGAATAATCCCTACAAGTGTAGGAATCATTCCTACAAGTGTAGGAATTGTTCTTACAAATGTAGGAATATGTCATATGTAGAATCTTTCTTACAAAATTCAACGGTGTGGGAATATTTCCTACAAAATTTCTTAATGTTGTCCTACATGTGTAGGAACCATGCTTCTATACAAGGGTAAAATTTGGTCCATCACAGAAAATTTGCTGTGTTTTAAGGAAAAACTTGCCACATCTTAAAGCTTTGGCTTCTTATTTAGTTTGGAACATGTTAGCACCTAGACACAATAGCTTTATAGCTAAACTTTATTATACAGATACTTAAACTTTTACTAGAATTGTCCTTTGTAATTATGACAGCTATAGTAGTACTATATAGTATTACCACTGCTATAGAGTATTTCAATTTCATACATACAGTACATGGCCATGGGTCTCAATGATCATGCTTATTCAATTAAGTTCACTCAAGCATGATTTTCTCAGAAAGCTAAACCAATAATTATTTTCCTGTGGGTGGAGGTGGAAGGGGAGGAGGTGGCATGCTCCCAGACTCCCCTGTATAATGAGTGTGCTTCACACACTATACTAGCTATAGTTGTGTATCAACCAGTTGTCACTTTTCTCAGTCCTGGCTTGCTATAGATACCTCTACTAGCACTCCTCCTGTGAGAATCCCAGATCCACCCCTGTTAGGATTAGTGTTTCTATCAGTATGGTATATAGGAGCTAATAAATTTTATTATTTTCCCATAATAGTGCTTGCCATATCTCGCCATTACAGCTATGTCTGACAAAGGGTCTTGAAGCTTAATTGCCATGAGTGCATATTAAGACGTGAATTTATGTAAAAGTTAGACAATTAATTTTATAAATGATCGTGAGTTTGAGAACACGGATATTCATATATAGCTATAAAATAATTTTCACAGACATGAACTGCTTACGGGCAATGCCAGCATATATAGCCATAGCTACACTGCATGTTTAAAATTAATTAACATAAAATTGAACTATTAAATCGAGTCTAGCAGCTGCTTTATAAACCTGTAATACCATCAAATGTGACCAGATTTGCAAAAGGCATCATTTCACACATTTACATGATTATAACACCAGTAAAAAAGTGATCATGATAGCAAATGACTCATTGTACGTAGCTACTGATCAAGTTTCTTTTTACTTGTGGAAATTCGAAATTTTCAGAAAATTACAAGCAAGATGTAAAAGTTGTAAAGCTTTAAAGTTCAAAAATTTGCGTGTGACAAAGGATCCAGTCACAAAAGAAATTGTGCCATAACCATAAATTTCTGCCACATTGCGAATTGCTTCCTGGGTAGAGTAGCATTTATTCTGTGTAGAAATTCTATACAGAGTATGACATAGATAATACAGTAATGATGAGTAATCGCTAAATTTAATAAGGCTAATTACTATAAATCTTCAAAACCATTCAACGACGGCTATGTTTTCTGGACCAACTACAAAGCTATCACACCCTGTTTGTCCATCAATAACAACTCTTTGCTTTATACCCACTAAAATCTTTTATATAACCCGCATGTACCACCTATATGTCTGAGGAGTAAAATTATAATTTTATCCTTAGTACGTATATGTATATAATGCTTTCCATCACTCAATTGCCTTTCTTAAAAAAGGAGTGACTAAAGCCTATAAGGTAGATAAGAAACTTTGAAAGATTTATTAAACAGCACTAGTGGTACACTTAGCTGTCATTCACATTCCTTTAGGGATAATATTGGCCAACTGTCCAGTCCTGACACTTTAGCAGGGTTGAGAGTAATAATTATAGTTACTTCTAATGATGTAAACAATGGATCACAACACAAGGAAATTACAAATTAAATGACATGGGGATAGATCTTCTTATAAAAACACTATAGTATCCGAGTGCTCACACTTCTCACTGTCAGCAGTGTTGTCAGGACAATGAAGAGTATTATATTGTTGAGTGTACTTTCAGTTGAGAGGTAATCTTAGCTGGCTTCAGCAACCGACTATAATTTTCTTGTTTAGGTACATGCCTATGCTTTACTCTTGATATAGTAGTAATATGACTTAATTGTATTGTAAAATTCCAAGTTGGTATCACTGTATTATACCGGTAGGTGCTCTATACGGGACATTGGAAACAGTGGAAATTGAAAACTGAAACTGAAACGGAAAAACTGAAACTGAAAAACTAAAATTGGTCAGAACTTCATGTTAACAGCTACCTCTTAACAAAGACCACCTCTGTAATAAGACCACCTGTATAATGAGACCGCCTCTAATAAGACCACTTCATTATTCAAGTAGGTCCAACAAAAAGGCCATTAGGTGTACTCATAATGTAATAAAGTATCAATCAATCAGACAATACTTAAAAGTTAAAACGACAGCTGCAGGGTTGTACATAAGGATATACCATCTTACCATACCAAGACCTAAAGTCCATGGTCATGTCACAATGAAAATGGGGTAATTGCATGCACAATTACTCTGCTGATACTGGATTTGATAATGGATTTCTCATGAATTGTGCATGATTTAAGAGTTGCATAGTTAAATTAATGATCTTGGACTTTGTGTCTTGGTAATAGTTAAACACTCGTGATAGGTGTCTTCGAGGATTATAAAAACCTGTCAATAATTACCTGCGCCTCGGTAATTACTGATGTCACCTCAGGTTTTTAAATCTTCGAGGATGCTTATTACATGTGCCTAACAATTATTAAGACACAAAGTCAAGAATCATTAATGTTGATTTTGTAACTATGCAACTCCTAAATCATGCACAATAATATTCATGAGAAATCCATTATCAAATTCAATTGTGCATGCAATTGCTCCATTTTCATTTGTGACAAGACCATGGACTTTAGGTCTTGGCATGATAAGATATATCCTTTTGTACAGCCCTGCAGCTGTCATTTCAACTTTTAAGTACTGTCTGATTGATTGATACTTTATTACATTATGAGTACACCTTAGCTATATTTTTGGACCTACTTGACATAACTACTATAATGAGGTGGTCTTATTTTAGAAGCGGTCTTATTATAGAGGTGGTCTTTGTTAAGAGGTACCTGTTAATATGAAGGTTTGACAAATTTTAGTTTTTCAGTTTCAGTTTTCAATTTCCACTGTTTCCAATGTCCCGCTCTATACTGTAGTACCATTTGCAAAAACATTGAACAAACAATGTTTTGTGTGCATATAATGAGGTGAGTGATCTCAGGGGACTCAAGACTACTGGAATGGTGTTTCTTGGTTTTTAATTTCATTATTTTTGTATATATACAGGGTTGTGTTTGTGTGAAAACGTATCCCTCAGAAATGCCTACTTGCTCACTGAAGAATCCTATTGCAGACTACTTGCATATATAACATCCTCCATTTCAAAGTTGAATGTGTATATTGATAGTAAATGTGCATGTTTGATCCCCATCAGTATTGAAGAGAGATATTCTGGATTAACTGCACGAACACACATGCAGTGTAGTAATTTTCAGGGGACCAGATATTGAAATGACATACGTCACTACTTTGTTTATGTACACGTTGGCTTAGTTAGTATTGTCATACATTATGTGTAACTCTTATCTGCAAATGGAATGATTTGGTGGAGAAGGCACCAACCAAGGAGGCATTTCTCATGAAATTTCAATAGGGAAATTAAAACTAATAATATATCGCAATTACCAAAGCTAATACAACATGTCACACTCAAGCAGCTATGACTAAAGCAAGTGTATTGAAGAAAGTGTAACAGCCATAGATGCCTAAGCGGAGCATAAAAAATGCAATCAAAACCCAAAAGGCACCAGTCCAGTACAGAGCTTATGATAAGAATTCTCTGTTGTCCTGCCACAATATAATGTCCTGGCAAACCAAAATGGCCAGACAATTGCCTAAATTGACTGGACATGTAGAAGATGAATGCCCAATATGTCCACTGTAGCATAGCAAATGAACATTATAGTGGTAAGATGTCACATGCCTTACTGCAGCTGTTATATGGTTACAGTACACCAGAGGGTTGGCAATGGTACATTTGTGGTCACTCCCTTGGGTTGTAAGAATGTACCGTATATGACCGTATTAAAGCCGGGCTCAAATACACGCAGGGGCTCAAATATACACCGGGTACAGCTAGTGGACTGTCATAATAAACGCCGGGGCTCATTTAAACGCCGGGGTGCTAATGATATGCACCGAAAGGGGCTCGGAAAGGGGTTCTAAACTCGTGTCAGCTGCTAACTATGCAGTGATGTCTCGTCACCAGTCTTATGATGTCTTGTCTATGCCTTCTCTTCTGGTGATGGCCATAGCGTATTTATCGTGGTTATTGTCATCTTTCCGCCAGACTTCCAATGTTTCACCCAGCAGAGGAGTCCAAATGGGTTTATGTACGTGATGGGCTATGGATTTCGTATTTCGTAGGTACTTGTACTGGCACCTATCATTCTCAACGAGTGGCTAGTAAGAAATAAACGCCCGGGTCCAAATTAACGCCGGTCTCGTTTAAACGCCGGGTCAGAAATGGTTTATAGGAAATAAACGCCCGGGCTTCTATACGGTCATATACGGTATACTATCTCCTGGCAACCAAGTGACTGTAATGTTGATAACATGCCAGCTCAGCCCTTAGGCTCCTTCCCCTTATGCTTTGATGGGACACTGTGTCCAGACAAATTGCATTATGGTCAGACATCTATGCAATTTTACTGGATTTTGTCCAGTGTCTGGACGTTATCATAAGCTTTGTAGTAGTCCAAAGTGTTTGGACTTCCCCCATTTTACGCCACAGCAACAAACTCACCTGTGAGATGTGTCTTTTGTAGTTCTAACAAATGTCTACCTTCTGTGCTTTGTATATGCTGAGTAGGGATTCTTCCATATTAAAAGAGCTAGGGATTTTCCCACATAGCTACCATCATCTCTTGTTTCACTACTTTTTATTGCTGATACCGTACTCCATTTGTAAATAAATATTTTTATAGCACTAGTTTAAACTAGCCATCTTACCAAATTGTGTATCATAGATGACTTGCTGGCTGCGTAATAACATAACATTAATTGTCTCATAGCTATTGGTGACTAATATGGAAGCTGCATAATGTTGGCACTAATTGCAGCTTGATTATCAGGCCAGGGGTTATAAAGAATTTTATCAGGGGTTATAAAGAATTTTATCAAGTAAGATTAGTTCCCTTCTCCCAGAAAAGTTTGAGAAACAGTATAATACATGTTCTTTGAAACAGATCATAATGTGAAGGTAATATTTGCAAAGATTACAAAAGTTTACAAGTATAGTAATAGTTACAAACAATATACAAATCTTACACGCTATACAAAATTTGGTTACTGTCTCTATGATGACAAGGTGGCATGATGACCAAACTTGCTGGTGTGAGCAGAATCAATGGCAGGAAACAACACCTGTAGATGTTTGCACAGTAGCATGACATAACGCACACTACACACACACCCACTACACACACACACACTACACTACACTACACACACACACACTACACACACACACACTACACTACACACACACTACACTACACACACACACACACTACACACACTACACTACACACACACACACACACTACACTACACTACACACACTACACTACACACACACACTACACTACACACACACTACACTACACTACACACACACTACACACTACACTACACTACACACACACTACACTACACACACACTACACTACACACACACTACACACTACACTACACTACACACACACACACACACACTACACACACTACACTACACACTACACACACACACACTACACACACACTACACTACACACACACAGACACACACACACACACACACACACTTACCCTATTATGCACATAACTATCACAGGGGTAGCACCACACTGACAGATCAGAGAAGGACAACACCATTGAGTGGTTGGTCTCTCTAGTGTGATCCACCATGTGTTTGTTGACATAGCGACCACAGAACACCTGTAAGGGATCATGTGACCTAGTGATTACCTACTGGTGAGGCTTCCCTGTACAATGATGGACACCTTGAGGTTAAAACTATAGGTACCACTCAAATGTAACGTCGTTTTGCAAGAGTGCAAGTGATTAAAAACTAGCTAGTTAAACGGTGTGGCATCCATTTCATTTGTGAGTATTCATCCCAAAGAAAACGGAATGAATTGCCCACAAGCAAAATAGGTGCCACGCCCTTTAATTAGCAAGTTTTTCATTGCTTGCACTCGTAACAAAACGGCGTTGTGTTTGACTGGTACTGTACAAACTGAATAGTATAATTTTAAAAATGAAGTAGGGATCTAAGTGTTAATTATAAAGTAGTGAAGCAAGCTAACTAGACATGTGGCATTACAACATAATATTATGTAGCTATGCAACAATCTCTACATTGTCATGTTATCAAAGCAGGGATGGATTTTTTATATAGTTTTGGTGTAGTACCACCGCCGAATAATTGGCCATAACTTTTATTCACATTGGTCTATGGAATTGGGAACATACTCACCATGAATTGGCAAATTGACTAAGACAATTACCCCAGTATTCACTATTCACTTGCACGTAAAAGTATGAAGGTGTTTTAAATAAAATTTTGGTTACGTGCACGTGCATGTACATGACACACACACACACAAAAACAAGATATTCATGAGCAAGCAAACAAGATGGTATAATAGGTTTAATGGATTTGAGACTTTCGTTCGGCTTGATTAAAACCTGTGCACTTTTTTTCTTTGAAGAGTGCATAATTAAAAAATTGTTTTATTTAAAAAAGTATGCTTGTGCGAACTAGGCAAGTGTTTTCTGAGATAGTCACAGATCTTGTTTTAACTTGGATCCTTACTTAATTATACTATAGTTAGTTCACCTATCAAATACGGTAATATCAAAGAGGTGACTATGTGTTCACCTCCAATAGTTTTGTACTGGAAAAGCATATTTTAATGTTGTAAACATTTTGTGCACCTGAATCGCCTGCACTACAATTAGAGTATATTTTGAAGCCTCATAACTCACTTGTCTAACAAAGTGTTTAGAGATAAAAGTTTAAAGTTCTGGTGTATAGGACAGCCACAAACACACCATAGTTACCACATAGAGGGAAAGTTTGGCGGGGCTAAACTTTGGTGAATAACAAGCTAAATTGCACTTGGCGAAATAAACTATGGCAAATCTAATCTCAATGTTTAGTTATTAAGATGCTAATGTGAGGTGTTGGCAGATTAAACTTTGGCAAAGTTGTAGCAAATCACAAAATTTGCCAACTTTTTCCCCCCACCAAAGTTTCCCTTAATATGGTAGTTTTAAATTTTAAAGTTATACCATATCTTGCTGCTACACTATACACATGTTACTGGCTGATGGGGTTTTCAAAAACTGTTATACTTTGAGCCAACTCAGACATCTACTGCTCCACCAGTGGGCCAATCACTTCAAGGTTGAAGTGTAATAGCCACAATACTGAACTAGTGCTGAAAAAAATTGGAGCAGAAGCCATGAGGTGTATGGGTCATTTAGTGTTCACTTGACCTTGTAATATCACACTTTGCTGTTGTATTAGGGTGACTATTTTATTAGAGTATCTCAATCTCACCACTACACAGGAGTGGATCCGAAGTGCACCCTTTAAGGGAAGAGCTCTTATGGCTAAAGAATGTGAAATTACTGAAATTATCAGCATTCGTTACAAACTGGTTTGAGTGTGGAAGCAATTACCCCAGGACCTCAAGCATATTAAGCACCTCTAAAATAATTATCTATGTATTGATTATCTTATAACTATTGTAACTACTTTGTTAAGGCTTCAAAACTTTCTGCAAGTGGTACGTAGATGTAATTAGGAGTGAATTTTACATAATTATCACATCTAGCTAGCTATATAGACTATAAGGCTGGCTAGGCCTCCTAGTGGAACACCCCTATGGATTGCCTCGGCTGCATGATCACTGGTAAGTAGTTATGATGGTCGTGCCTTGTTATCTACAACAACACCAATTGTTATGTATGAATCATTAAGGGGCATGGTAACTGTATGATGTTTTCTGAAATTGTCGTAAGTTCAGCTAGATGATTTAGGGGCATGGCTGTCTTGCCCTGTTTTTTTGTAGCAAACCAATCTCATCATAAGCTCAGTTGTGACTCCCTTTTACAGCTTTAAATAATTTTGTGTCATCTAAATACACTCCTCTAAGGACAGTATTAATACAGAAAATTAATTCCAAGATACAGTATGTATGAAGATGATGATTAGTAGAAGCAAGAGTATAATATAATGTGGAGGGAGAGTGTCGAACCACCCTATATGCTGTGAAAAATGAGCCCGTAAAGTCCTAATGCATCGTTCAAATGACTCAGTGATTTGTGTTGATTGGTGACTAATTATAAGCGCAGTGGGCACACTTTGTACATGTGACTACTGAAAGAACGGTGTACTCGAGAAAAGTATAGTACATTACGTAGAGGAAATCACCATACAAAGAGAAAGACAGAAGCAGCTAACCTGGAGAACAAACACTGAGGTTTCATCATGGTCGAGTGAGGTCGAGATTTTGATATTTCATCATGGTAGAGATTTCATTATGGTCACCATCCCATGCCTCGCCTCGACAGTTCTACTAGTTAAAGTGACACATCTAGATGGAATTTCAGCCGTTGCAATTCCATACGGACCACCCTTTAAAACATTTAAGGTGTTAATTAACAGCGGTCAGGTTTACGAGAAGAAACGAAGGTGTGCGAGTTACTTTACGGGCTCATTTTTCACAGCCTATAGCGCAGTTTGATACTCTCCCTTCCTCCCCATTATATACTCTTGGTAGAAGTGAAGATGAAAGGCAAGACAATGGTAAGCCACATGTACACTCATATAATCCTGAAAAGCACACGCCACACGGCCACAGGTGAGTAGTGAAATGGTATACAATATAGCCTCTAGTCTTGTAACTGTGGCCAGGTTGGCAGGCAGACCAAAACAATTACATTTTGGCAACATTTAGTATTGGCTCTTCTGAAAGAGGTTTCTTATATTAAACTTTAGATACACGAAGACTCTTTAGTAAAGTCATGGAGAATGCTTCTTTAGTGGAAGCACCCTGGCAGGCACCTTTTAGGTACTAACTTCTACTGAAGAGAATGTCAGAAAATTCACCAAACAATGAACAGAATACTCACACAAAAGCCAAACAGGAATTCATACAATCCATCACAGAAACCATACATCTGTCACAATGCTTGAAGTCACTTATTCATAAGCAATTCTAAGTGGGACATGGCCCTCCCTACTGAAAAATAAGTTTTGAAAAATCTTTGGGAAAAGTTACAGTATAGATTGGTATTGTCATTATTCATGTTTTCAGCATAAATTTTAGGCTGTTTTTAAGCCTTCAAATTGCAAAAAAACCCTGCCCCCCCCAACCCCTTATATTACAGTCATACAACAGTCATGTTGTGTCCTACCTGGAACCCTCCTGTAGGTCAGGTCTAGAATCACTACTGCTCTTACCTGATAACACACTAGACATATCCAGTTCTCACTGGAATCTCCACAAGTGACACAAGGTTGTTTGGCATCCAGTGTTCCTCCTGGGGGGAGTGGCTGCACTTCCTCCAAATGAGGACAAGTTGATAATGGTTGAACTGCAAACACTCTTGTCTGTGTGTGCATGTGTATGTCATCACTGGATCACATGATCTACACTGTGCTCACATGTCCACTGAGTTCTAGTTGTTCTAGTAGTTCAGAGACATCATCCTTCCTGGTGGATGGCTGCTTTGCACTAGCTTGTGGGAGGGGCTGGTCTGAACCAGCTTGTGCTTCTGCATCATCTTGTGGCTTGGATTGCTCTGCAGTAGCTTGTGGTTTGGACTGTTCTGCATTAGCTTTAGGGAGGGGCTCAGGCTGTTTGACACTGATTGGCTACAATTAAACAACCACACTATAAATAATGCTCAAATATTTCAATATTAGTAGTGAGTAAGACATGTACTTAAGTTAGCCACAAAACTAAATACATGTGAGGCCTGTACACAGGAACTGTAGTACATAAGGGAAGGACTGGGAATTCCATAGTACTGTCCATCCTGTACCATGGTACAATAAGACTCCAGTGGATTTTGCAGGCAAACTTGGACAACCCTGGTGCTCCTGGCAAGCACTACGGCAGTTGGGTTTTGCTAGTTAAAAATTTATATCAATATACTCTAATAGAACAGTCAACAATAAAAATCCAACCACACATAAACCAACTCACCCCGCCTCCAGCAATGGGTGTGGCATCACTGTCCACTGTAGTATAATGTTGATGAAATGTCACAAGATCACATGATCACTTACGATGATGCCTGAGGCACTTCCAGTAGGGGGCAAGAGCCCCTGCAGTAGATGATATACACTGTAGGGCCCTGTGTAGGGGAGATGGTTACTGTAAGTCTGTATAGATATATACCAATAGTTGAGAACACACTAGAAACAATATCTTCAAATACTAGACATAGAGCATCAAAAATGTCTGAGAACATTTTTAGGATTGAATGAATGTAATTCAGTGACACTACTTTATATTGTGGAATTACAGTAGCAAAACCAACACACATTAAGTTTTTAGCTAAATACACGTGAGAGTTAAAATACAGAGAAGCTTGTATTGTAGGGATGATTAAATCATTGCTTGAGTATTAAACAATACAGTAGTACTGGTTTCTCTCCTAAAGTGACAGGCACCACCCAAAACACTGCCAGTAAAAACCACCATAGAAACATGATACATGGTGAACATTACTTTTATGAAATAACCTTAGTGCATCTGCAGTAACTTCAAATTCCGTTAAAACAAGAAAACACACACAAATGACTGGATATTGCATTGAAAAAATGTCAAAAATCCACACAGCATTGACCACAATTGCAAGGCTGGAGGCCAAACAAAGCAGCGCACAGCCGCCATTTCATGCCACAATAACAAACTCACTGGTGGTATGTGCCTTTTCTGGTTCCAACGAGTATCTGCCTCCTGCACTTTGCCTTTCCTTTGATTTTCAATCACAAGCTTGTCACAAGAAAAGCATACCAAGGAGTTAATTGACAGTTTCCGAAGAGGAGCATATTTAGATACCACAAAACTATTTGAAGTGCTTAAGCGACTGTAGATACGTGTAGCTGCACTTATAAAACTGAGTATAAAACTATGACCACACCCCTCGATCAGAACACATGCCTCATACTTAGCACTCCATGACCACATCCCGTAATGATCTAGTTGCAATCAGCTGCGGTTTTGCAATAGAAAATGGTAAACCACGTCCCATTCAAGACAAGCAAACACCCTAATAAAGCAGTCACAACATGTACCAGTATAACATACATAATATAACAAAAAACTTTAACAACTAGTACAATTAAAAATGAGGTAGGGCTCCAGCAATAATAGATAGTGAACAAGTGATGGTAGTTATTACAACTTAGCTATGTGGGAAAGTCCTATTGAACAGATGGTTGTAACAAGGGATTTTCCCACATACAGTACCACTCAAATGTAACTTTATCTTGTGCAAATGTGAGCAATTAAAAACAAGTTAATTAAAGGGCGTGGCACCCGCTTTGCTCGGGTGTATTCATCTCAAATGCTCTTTTTTTTTAATTGCTCGCACTATTGTGAGACTATGTTACAGTACATTTGAGCGGTACCATAGCCATGTTGCAATAGTTTCCATCATCTCTTGCTTCACTACTGGAACCCTACTTCATTTTTAAATTTAAATTGTAAAATTATAAAACTACACATCGACTCTAATACATACTGTAACCAAAAGCTAACTTGAAAGTAATAGTGTTACAAAAATTTCTGACCCTCTAGAAGTGACTATGGTAGGCTGAAACTCTGGAATACTAATTTTTGTGTAAAATGATTTAGTTTGGCAAAAAAAATTTCCCAAAGAATTCTGTATATTAGAAGATTCTGTGGTAGAAAGCTTTGCTGTTTTCTAATGTAACACATTTATCTTATGCGAAGCTTTTCAACAAGCCGTAATTCCACAAAATGTCCATTCAGTGACACATTTACTACAAGAATACCATATCCTTACTTGTCATTAGGTATCACTCCACCCTTCAATCGTGGAGGGGTGTGACCAAGTAGTACACTACAGATAGCAACCATCGACTGACTAATTGACGTCAGGTTGTACCCACCCTATGACACACCCACATGATGTCATATTACACAATATTATGTCACCTCCAGTGCCACCACCATCCTCCCCTCTGCCAGTCCACACAACTGATGGGTCATGTGAGCATACCCCTCTGGAGTGATGTTATATCTGCCCTGAGGGTGAAATTTCTATTACTGCACATCATATTGTTATGGTAGCACTTACTAGGGGATCTCCCCTAGCAGCATCCAGTCCACATGCCACTAACACAAGGTCAGGGTCAAACTAGAGGTACTGGATTAACAGGGATGGCTTATAACCAGATTAAATTGCTGACCTCATATGCCACAGGGATCAGCAGCTGATGGAATGCAGTCAGGTAGTCACCATCACCCATTGTAGCCTGAGGGAGAAAATATAATTCATAACTAGTAAATCCATGCAAATCTCTGCAATTTATTATCGTGATAAATTAACATAACCAGTTATCATATGATACCATGACAGCCAGTATATGTGACTGGATCTGCGAAAACCTGTCTTATCGCCCAAGACAGGAAGTTTGATTTTTCACACAAACACAAAGCTTTATGAATGCACTATCAAATTTCACTGTCACAGTCGACTAGAGTAAAGTGGTCTGTTTTTGCTAGCTGCTTTTTTCAAACACAGTAGCGAGCCGTACGAGTGGTCTGGGGTCTTGATGGAGCTCTGGCCAACTAGGAGATGGCTGTGTGTGGCTGTACAGCTCCATGGGATTGGACAATGACCTGTGCTGTATATTTCCTTTCATTTTAGCCAGTTTTGAGCCCAGAATGGTCCATAGCTTGGCCTACTTCATCCCAAAATGTTCCTCTTCAATTTTTAAACAGCATCTTTCCTGCCTTCCAGGTCTCCCACCTCCCACCCTTTTGGAGCTCGCCTGATTGATTATATACCGGGCAGTCAGCTCAGCTGGTTTGCCCAAAAAACCCCGAAAAGGTACAATCACATGCATACATTCTATTAAACTAAAAATTACAATAATTAAGATTACATGTAAGTAAGTAAATTCGTCTATGTCTGATACAGCCAACTTCGGTTTAAAAACTATCTAAAATGGTGGGAAACTTAGCTGTTGACTACTTCTTCAGTGGATGATCTGGAAGGTAATAAATTGTTGTAAAATGTACGATACGATAAATGATACGCGTAGCTACCACCATTGGCCAGCTACAACACTCTGAATATTTAAAACCAACATTTCTCGATAATTTCAAATGGGCAATAAGACCGGTTTTCCCAGAGACAGACGCATATCTGTTTCAATCCAGCCTTTGATCTTTAATTACTCAGACACGGAAAAATGGACTAGCAAACGGACTGGAAAGAACTTGCCTGAAACATTTCTTGGCCACAGAAATTCACTGTATAGCTGCTAGATTAATATAACACACAACAACAACCTGAAACAAACCGTTGAACACGATGTTGGAAGTGTGCTCAAGCCGATATTAACCCCTGTGCTTAAAGATAGTCTGAAATTAAGTTCATTTTGTGTTTAATTAAAAGCACACTTTCCGTTTCACATGTGTAAACATTTAAGTCTGTTAAGACACTGTTACTTGGATTTCATGCATGGTCTGGTTAATGGCTGCAAGTAGTTTGACAGCTGATCCTCAGTTTTACAGGTGACAGGTTGGCTTCGTGGTGGGCACCACGTTGTATTTAATCAGCTGGCAAGGCACTGGCTACTACAAATACAGTCTGTGTTATTTCGTTTGCTTAAACTTGTTTACAACACTAACCGACAACTTCGCTGTCACAGGCGCTCACACTGGCAGACTGGCGCTTTGTAAATTATCCCAGGGTTTAATGGTGGCTTAAGGCTGTTGTTACATGTTATATTCTTTGTAGCATCAATATAGCAAGTTTCTATAGCAAAAAAAAACAAACATTTTTTTCAGAGAAGTTCCTTCCAGTCCGTTTGCAAGTACATTTTCCTAGTCTGTTCCATGTTTTAGTCATGTCCTAATTACACCCTAAACAAACACTGAGGTTGCCACATTACAAGCACCTACCTACTTGTACTGAATTATATTCTTTGATGCATATACCACTTCATATTATACCCAAGAATGATGCAATGGCCACTATAACAAGCTAACTATTTACTGATACACTGTGATAATTTCCTGTCACTAATACTGTGTATGTAAATTTCAATACCACCGAACATTGTGTCTCAGTGTACACCCCCAACAATCAATCACTGACAAACAAGAAACAACACAGCCATTTCACTTTGTTTTCAACTATGGTTTTTCATTATACAGTACAGATCAAATACAATGAATGGAATGAGAACACATTTGCATTCGTTATAAATGAAGGAAGAATGGAACAAAAATTACAGCAGAATATTCCAATTTCATTATACAAAACTATGTTTAACACACTGTACTACCCACAAATCAATAGTAGTACTAGTGGCAAGTCCATGATGCATGCGTTGTACATGTAGGTGCTGTGGTCAGTGATAAGGCATGTCTTAGGTCTAAGTGATAGTCTCACATTGCCAGACTGTTTTTATTTCCCTACCCAAACACAAAAGAAAAAAAGTGGTATGGCCATACGAGACTATCTAAGTGACGTCGAACAGTGAAGAAATCAAGCCTGTAGCATTAAAACATTTTGAGTTAAACTTTGACAACGTATTGGGATTGATTATACCTAACCGACACTGCCAAGCTGTCGTGAACAGAAAAACATATTGTTGGTGGAAAAATGTAAACCTTTATGATTCCTAATATACAATACAGCTACACCCCCTTACAAAACTATCACAAATACTACATGTAGAAGTACTAACCCAGTTCCATGCAATGTTCATGTTATAACCAGTTCCCTTATTATTGCCCACCATATCACAATTAGCATCAGTAGATCCAGGATAGAAGGTACGGTCGTCATAGCGATGGAGAGAGCAGTATAACACACTAATGGAATAGATCATGCGATCCATCCATCCATGCAGCTAAATCATGCAATCTCCTACCTTGGGTCATCATAAAAGAAATGTTGTATCCCGTTGCCATGGTGAACATCCCAGTCAACTATCAGTATCCTAGCAACAGAATACAGCATCAGAATGAAAATTGAATATACAAACAAGGTACAAAATTTACAAATGCATTAATTATTGTTTTCAAAAGTATGGATTATGTAAAACTTGCTTTCTACCTAGAAAACATTTAAACAAATCATACAAATAAATTAATATCAAATTACAACCTAAAGAAAGCTTTTATGTGATTAGACTGGTCTGTACATAAAACTGTTATGTACATTTCCTTTCTTCCCTGATTTCAGTTAGGATAAGCATAACACAGTGAGCCTTACTTAGCGGCCACCTTTCTAATAAGACCACCTCACTACAGTGGCCATTTGAAGTAGTTAAGTACCTTGTTTTAAAAACAGATTTTGGAACCAAAGGTGGCCCTATTAATGAGGTGCTACTGCATAAAACAGTCACTCAGTTTGCAACGGAAATTCTCAATTATGTTAGTGCAAACATCCCCCTCTAAAATCATGTGCACACCTCTGAGTTACCTGTTAATGTTGTCTCTTTTTAATGCAGCTTTTGCTGCTATGGCAACCGTGTCAAAGAAGGAGAACCCTCGGGGACGATCCACCTCTGCATGGTGACCAGGGGGCCTATTACCATGGTGAACAAGTAAAGATCACAAGAGTTAATATAAACTACCTGACAACAGCAATTCCATTCTTCAGTTTACCATCACACAATAGCTGTGTCATCTCTACCGTTGACCCTGCTGCTATTGATGCTGACGTGTACACACCCTGAGGGGAATAATAACAACCCTTACGCTGCTAGCACAGGTTGATAGTAGACTTTCAATACAAATAAAACTTAATCTACACAAAGTATACAGTAGCATCTAATTTGTAATCCTATACAAATGACTCAAATTGTGTTGTACTGTACTATTGTTATACTGTACGTAATTAATAAAACACACTATAAATAATGCACACCAAAACTTGTTACCCGAGGACACCTACATTATCCAGACACTTAGTTAAGGTCCCAAAGTATCCCTTATAGTATGTTCACGTTGAGCTGAATCCTGATAAACAGCTAAAAATTAAAAGTGGATTTTTTCTCAACCGAGTTAACATTTCTGCCAACCAGATGATTATTGGTAACAGCAAAGGTGTCAACAACAGACACGTACGGTTTGGCTCCATTACAAGTTCGGGAAAGGGCTCTAATGGACACTGTACTTATATGGCTTCTCCATAGGAAATGTATTGAAATTTGATTGGTCGTAAATATTATGTTAAACATTTGAACAACAAGATTTTGAAATATTTTTAACGGGTCAAGCAGTACTACAAATGAGCCAAATTTCAAGATCATGTGTAATTGCATCCATGAGTTATTAAATGTTTTTGAGGATTCAGCTCAACACGAACGTACTATAGTACATAAACTGACCTGGAAATCAGGACACCTTGATAATCAGGGATACTGATGTGTCTATCATTCCATTTCATTATAATGTGTATTTGCACCAAATAAAATCTGTTGTTTAGTCAATATATTGGTCATTAAAATACAGCCATTTACTCAACAGCTTAGTGTGCAATTAGAGGCATTGTTTGTCTTGTGAGTCCCACTCTGATCTGATAGCCAACATAGTTTATTATAAGTTTAGGCAGTTTACTGGAAATTTTCTAGAGAGGTGATCTAATTACAGTGACTGGACTGGGACAGAGTAGTAGGTCTTACTACAGACAAGTCAAATGTTTTGAATCCATCACGGATCATCCAGGACCCTGTTCAATTACTCTAATAGAAAGCATACCTTAGACAAAATACTCTAATAGAACAGTCATTTCAACTGCTCAGATAATCGAAGGTCAGAAAATCAAGGGAGCACTGTATACTTATATGGTTCAATTGTAACAAAGAAAAAAAAGTGGATTGTGCTGACTCAAAAACAGAAAGAGTCAGATTGCTTAGTGTCCCTTGAAAACGTTTAGCCGCATGATAGTTGTACGAGAGTTTATACAACAAACAAACAGCAACAAACAGACAGCAACAAACAGACAGCAACAAGAGTCCATTATACAGTGGAACCTCGATTATCTGAACTAATTGGGGGGGGGGGGGGAGGTGTTCATATAATCGAATAGTATGTAAAATCAAACTTCCATACATTTATATACAGAGCTTTGCTTAACTACTCTAATAAAGCACGCAGTACAATTGTTGACAAAATACCCTAACTGAGCAGTTGATTTGGTGTTAAGATAATCGAGATTCCACTGTATACTGTATAATATGAACACTCAAATATTATTTACTTTACTGAAATAAACAGAGTCGTGCCTTCCTGACAGCCCTCTCAGTTGATCCTCTGAAGCAGTACCACTTTCCTTTATCATCTCAATGAGGTCATTGCTGTATGACATAACATACTGTACATAAACAGTTGTGTGTAGTGGCAATTGTTTATGTCGACACTTGAGGACATAATCCAGACACTTAGTTAAGGTCCCAAAGTATTCCTTAGTACATAAACTGACTTGGAAAATCAGGACACCTTGATAATCAGGACACCTTGATAATCAGGACACCTTGATAATAGGACACCTTGATAATCAGGACACCTTGATAATAGGACACCTTGATAATCAGGACACCTTGATAATCAGGACACCTTGATAATCAGGACACCTTGATAATCAGGACACCTTGATAATAGGACACTATTGGCTAGTCCCAAGGTGTCCGTATTACATTACTGGAACATGTTAATGTGGACACTTGAGGACACCTACAACACATAATCCAGATTTTTAGGTCCCAAAGTGACGTGGAAAATCAGACACTACTGTTTGTTGACCCCATACTTACTGAATTGTTGGCCATTATTGGTGGAAATAAGCAATGTAGTGCCATCATGTAATATAAACGTAATACAAGTACAAGTGATAGGAAATAGTTAAGGCCATTTCAAGCTATAGTTGGTGATGCTATATACTAGAGGATATTTACAGCCTTGTATTGAATATACGTTGCATTCAACAATATAGTCATGACTAATGTAGAAATTAAAGTATACAGCTACAAGTGCAGGTGACATCCTATATTTCATTACTTTTTTATTTAAATGAGAACCACTTCCACAATCAATCCAGTCACGGTGATATTATTAAGCAGGTTAATATCATATAGCATCATGACCTACTGTACTTGTGTTTTATGAAGCTGTTTGGACAAGAGATCTAGACACCACAGGAGGTTGGACATGCTTGAAGTGCCGTTAAAATAAAATACATAAAAGTCTGTTATTACAGAGTGGAGTAACTCAATATAAAACAGTGAGACTTCATCATCATTTTTTAATACATACATGATCAGTATGATGAAGTTATACACAAGAAAAAAGTAGTTCGGTATTTTTACCCAAAACCCTAAGCACTTTATCTCTGATGTTACTTATTCTGTATTGCAACTATTGAGGGTCATGTGAAATGCCAAATAAAACTATTTCATTAAGGGCAGTAATTTTAGGTGGCGCTTAACACATGTCCAACCTCCTCTGTTTAGACACCGTAATCCAATGGTCTTTCAGGAGTTAAGTCACACCCAGCAATAAGCCCCTACCCACAAACTAGTCACACTCACTTATGCACCATCATTAATTCTTCAGTGGTTGCTTCTCTACACTGTGATAACATTATTGTGACTACTGTTGCTATTAGTAACACAAGTATATACCTCCACTCTGGTACACTGTTCCACATATCCAGCAGTCTCCAAGGCACTCCAAATACTGCTCACCCTCTCTGGACACTCTGGATGGCTTCCACTGTAATGTACAGTACAGTAAAATTTAGCCAATAATAAATAAACGTGTCAACTACTGAGAGTTGCTCTTCTCAAGATTGATAGAGAATACAAAGCAGACCTTGATTTTGATAACTTGAAATAAATTACAGACTATCTAGTATATGTTCTGTTGCTTTCATATGAAGTTTATTGTATTCTCTGAAATTCTTACAAAACACCTTCATATTATACTCAAAAGTTAATTCCCAATTAACGTTGGTGAAATGTTCTTAGTGTAGCTACCACCACCAACTCCCAGAGGGTGCCAATGTAGGCGGTGTGAATACCTGCTGTAACATGTCCAGGGTATTAGGAGCCACAGCAGTTATCCTACTGGGAACCTGTGAGGAAGTTAAAGCCTATAAATATTCACATAGGGAATCATAACCTTAGCCCTCTGTAAAATTCCAAACCTAGTGGTCACTTGATCCTCCAGTAAGAATTAGTCTCATGGTGCCAGACTACTAGCTTATTCATGTCATTTGTAATTAAAAGAACATATTTTCAGCAATCATTCTGAAATTTACTGGCCCATAACTCACCAGTGGTTTAGCGCAGATACACACCACAGGCCATAGAAATCAATGAAGTTTCCAGTATTGCTTTTAAAACTCGGATATCTCCTTTACATTCTACATGACAACAAGCAACTACATTTTGTGTCTGTGGTTGTTTGTTTTCTGTACATTTCTATGGGTAGGTAAAAACAGTGGACCCGGGGACCCACGGAAATCCAACTCTTCTTGGAATTTTATACATCTCACAGTATTCTATACTTGTACTAGGTACCTTTACAAGTAGTCTTACATGGCCAATCCACTTTTTCTCCCCTCAAGGCGTCTCGCACGATGTTTGCACCAATTAGAAATTATAAGCGTCTCTAAAAAGTGTCTGAAGCTGACTGCGTTTATAGGCCACTGCCTGCTGCACGGTAAGCATACTAGTCTATTATGCCGCCTAGCTACTAGAGTAGTTTAGGAACATTGTGCAAATGCATCATGACGTATGAAGAGCTGCTGGAACTTGCTTAGCTTGGCTTAGCTGGTAATTGTTGGCCTGCTGCACAATCAGTATACTAGTCTATTATGTCACCTAGCTACTAAAATTTAGAAACATTGTGCAAACAAATACTCTGGGAAAATAGCGAGTGACCTGTAATTAATGCAGTCTGCTTCAGACACTTTTTCAGAGGCACTTATAATTTCTGATTGGTGTAAACATCGTGCGAAGGGGGAAAAGTGGATTGGACATGCAAGACTGCTTGCAGAGGTACCTAGTACTGTGATATGTAAAAAGTTCCATGGATTTCCATGGGTTCCCGGGTCCACTGTTTTTACCTACCCCATTTCTATAGCTCCAGTGGTTGTACAAACGCAATTAAAATCTATTTTACAACTTTAAATATTTTATTTTAATTACAAACCATGTCATTGGTCAGTGAGATACATTGGGTCTGGTAAATGCAATCCCACCATAATTCAGTGGGATTTACAGCATTTCATTGGCTAGTTACATAAATATGTAATGGCATGGAAGCCATTAATTTTAAAAGTCAGATAAGCCTAAATTGTTGCTTCATAGCTAACATTTCCCTCCAGGTACCTAACCGTGAGCACAACTTACTTCACTGGGCCCTATCTTGCCAACCAATGATAGTAAGTCAATGAGATAAGACAGATAATATCTGGCCATGTGAGACTGACTGTTACGCTCCACCTACTCCAGAAGATCAGTGGGTATTTGTAAAGTTACATGATAAATTCCCAATCCTAAACAGTCTAGATGTCAATTTTTATAATATACATTTAGACTGCTAACATATAATGTTAGTAAAATTACCAACTATGCCTGAATAGGGTGAAGCCAGAGGAAACTCTGGTGGAGGCCCGTAGCGATTCTGACGTGCAAATGGATCATCAAATTTGGGTATAGGGGCGAAAGACTAATCGAACCATCTAGTAGCTGGTTCCCTCCGAAGTTTCCCTCAGGATAGCTGTAGCCCGAAATTCCCTACCCTGGTGACGACTTCGGGTGACAACCCCCTCCAAAGGTTAGTGACTATACTACGATCTGTGCACAGTCAAAGCAAGTCTATAAACAATGAAGAATTTACACAAAGGTCAAGCTGTCTTTCCTGGATGCTCAAAGCTGTGTAAGTAAGGGTGAATGAAAACATACAAAATCAGGTCAGCGCGCTCAAGAAATTTTCAAACGACCTTGACTGTGTGGTCCAGATCGTAGTACAGTGCCTGGGGTAAGTGAGGGAGTAACAGTGAGAGGCACATAATGTGCAACCAAGTGTACAAAGCATGCAGCAACATATCAGGCTAGAAACTATACTGTAACTCCTTACTCGGGACACACGTGTTCCTTCATCCTCTCATCATAGGCTAGTCCAGTCCTGTAGGAAGAAAATGATTCTGTAGTATATCAAACAAAATATCACTTACCGCTTGGGATCCTGAACACAGCATCCAGCGAGAAAGGAAGGTGAATCAACACGAAAATCATTAGACAAAGAGCTTACTTACCATTGCGTGGTTCTAAATGTGGTTCTCCGAGTAATACGAGGGGTCACTATTCTTCAATTCTACAATGTTCTGGTTTTATCTCGGCCTTTTATAGCGGTAGATGCAGCGTCACCCGAGGCGTCACCTGTAATTCAAAGTTATTTATGGAACGCTGAGTAATTGTAAAACCTACGCGAGTGACAGTGCAAAACGCCCATTTACATTAGATGGCTATTTACGATAATTACGCTGAATTTATAAATCCACATAGAAATCCGAAATATAGAACCGCCAAACACTCTAATAGAGCAGTCATCCCATTAGTACAAAAAGTGTGAATAGTTGACTTTGACCATTACTGAGAGAGAACCATTGTTAAAATAGGACATGTAATACACTCCTTGCAGTGCCCACAAGATCACATTTTGTTTGATCTGACTGTGGTTACATGAGACCGAGGACTAATAATGTATTGTATATATCGTCTTATTATTAATGATGGTTCTCTCTCTATCAGCCTTGTAGACTATTTTTGTATTAGCCCAGCTATAGACTAAAATGTTGTACGTTTTGTGCTTATGTATGTTTTCTTGTGTGTATCTGTGCTTTATACTCCCTGATGGAGGTCTGCTGACTCTGCACAGTATCAATAATAAAATTAATAGCCTTCTCACAGGTCCCTAGATCTGCCCTGATTTCTGTTGCAAGCTTAAAAAGAATATTTGGCTGGAATGACCCAGGACATCATTAGAAAGAGAACAGTAATTCAGATTTGATTTAATTAGCTGGATTTTATTACTTTAAATTTGAGCTCTCAACAATTGGTGCAGTACCCTGACAGAGTGATACAAAAAAGATGGAGGGCATATTGTAGTTTAGGGCTTAGACTTTTGCATTCCTAAGCACATAGGTTAGTTGTTATGTACTGGTCATACACAATCTTGCTGACCTTATAATATAGAGCCTATGACATGCATATATTTTATAATAAATTCTGTTGCTCTTGTGCACATTGCCTGTTCCAACAATAAGAGATTTTAAAACATGCAACTTATACTGTGAATATTATGCTTCCAACAGACTCCTACATGTAGATTCTGAACACTTCATGAAACTGGTGAAGCCGTTCATGTAAATTTGACCCCTTGCTTCATCGCATAATAACTACTGGAGTATTGTAAGGTAATAGAATTTTACAGATTCAGCTGGTCACATCTATAGATTTCACAAAAATCATGTGCAATATAAATTGTACCAGTAAATGTAGCTATTATAACAGTATGCATGTGTACATATTTTGATGACATGCAGTTATGTTACTTGAACTGATATAATTGTAACTTTGATTATCACAAATTTGTGTATGTAGCTATGTATATTGTTCATACTGGACAAAATACTGTCTGTCTGCCCTGTTGTAACCTACTGTAATTAACCTGTCGTACTCGACTTTAACAGATAATGACCGCAGATAATGTAGGAGATTCCAAGAACTTTGAAGTAACCACATGGACAATTCAGTCTGTTTACTACTTTGCATTTCAAGTACCTCCACTATAACCAGGTACATATACATATAGATTTGTTTGCTGAGATATGCTGTATGTTTCTGTGTGTGCCTTGTAGGGCACAGAGACTTGAAGTATCCGTTACGCTTTATTGTTGGCTATGTTCAACCCGTTACACAGCAGTACAATATACAAATCAAGAACTGTTACATTTATTTGTTACTGACAGCATTGTTTTCTTGTACTTTAAGTGGCAAGTTTCTTCCACCATAGGTGTTTTATGCTGGAAAGACTCCTGCATGTCTTCCAAAAGCAAAAGTTCCAGATGGTTGGAATGTAACATACACACCAAATTACTGGTCTAATGAACATACAATGATGATTTATTTCAGAGCCGGCCTTAACCTTAGGCAGCTTGCCTAGGGCTGAGGGGCTGAGGGGGCCTCCGAGCACCAAAAAAAGTGGCCTCGGACTTACAGATTGCATGTACATCTATAATAAAACGCTGCTCATACAGCCAATTGCATTCACATTTCCCTTATATAGCCATACACTAGTGGACAGTTCTAGATCAGCACCAGAAAGCTGGCACAATTACAACTTGTGCATGCAAGATTGGTACACAGAGAGCTGCTGCATAAGCTAGTTTGCATGCCAGAGCAGAAGCATATATACTCACATTCAGGCTCCTATACATTTTAGCTACTAGGTAAGACAGAAATCAGTCGATAATTACTTAAAGATGAGTTCAGTTTAGATTTCTGAACTGGAGTAACAATAGCAATCTTCCACATACCAGGAAAAGTACATGTTGAAACACTTAGTTTTGTGAGGACGATTGTCATGCTATAAGGAGAGGCTTTAACAAACCATGTAGAGATCCCCATCGCCTCATGAACATCCAAAGTTTGAATATATTGCACAACATCATCGATATCAATTTGAACTTCAGAGAGGGGCAATTCAGGAACATCCATACACTCAACATAAGACAATGGTGAGGCAGACAAAGACGGCAGGTCATTAATAGTCCTCTGTGTGATAGTGAGAAAATGCTGATTGGTGGTATCACAAGAAACATTGCGAGTAGTTGTCTGCACCTTCTGGTGAGAAGAGAGATGTTGAAAATTCCCCCAGAACTTATGACAATCATGAGATTAATGTGTAACAAGGTCAGAAAAATACTGTTGTTTAGCAGAGCACACCATATGCTAGTAACCTTGTTACGAAATTTCCTGTAATGCTCTGCTAACCCTGTCTTCAGTGCCTTACAGTGAAGCCAGTTGCATTGTCGCCTGGCTGCAGCAATCGTAAAATCACCACGCCAAGGATTACAAACCTCTAAGTCTCTTTTGTGGGACCAAAACATCTAACAAATAGTTCATAATAAAAGGACGTAAATACTTCAGTGAAAACATTGACATCATAGTTATCAAAAATCTCCGACCATATGCTTTCCATTAAAGATTTATCAAGCAATGACATGTGTCTAGCTTGCTATACCTCTTAGAATATATAAGCAACTTTATGGCTAGATGAATAACTAATTCTTCTTGCACAAAAAGCGTAAGAATGATATGGTGATCACTAACTCTGCAAGGTATAGCAACAGTATTCTGAAAGAAAGTAGGAACATTGGTTAGTATTAAATCAAGCTGTGAACTAGTAGTAACTGTGATAAGAGTTGGTGACTGAACTAACTCAGTGAGATGAAACTGATTCATAAAGGAAAATAATAATTTGGTTTGCTGAGGTGAGGCCTGTGCAATGTCTGAATTCAGATCACCCATAATAATTAGTTTTTGACAAGGATGTAATAATGTTTTTTCACACTCCATTATAAAATAATGATCATAAAAGTGGTAATCAGAAGGTGACCTGTACTCACAACATAAATAGGATTGCTTGCTTGGTATTAGGAAACAGCTCTATCCACAAAGACTCATCTGAAAAATCTTGATGAACATGATAGCGAATTTGATTAGAGAGAAATACAGCAGCAACACCACCTCTACAATTCCTATCTCAATGAACAACAGATAACTCATAGTAACTTCCAAATCAGCTACACTGTCATCTAACCATGTTTCAGAAAGTGTCATAATATCCATTACATTAGAATGGCAAAATGATAGAATTTCATCCAACTTACACAACAAACTTCTGCAATTGAGATTAACTAAACGCAGAAAGGAATGAGTGGTAGTAGGTGAATTGATGGATACATGATTGTCCTCAGTGAATGATGAAGTACATAGAACATTCAAAATCTTCTGTATAAGATAACACAGTCATGGAATGGTAAACAAGTAGTCGAGCAACATGGACAGATGCAGAGCCATGAAAAATCTTCCTGTTGCTGGTAGAAACAACTGATCTTTGTTAACACCACAGCAGGTACAATGCGTCCATAATTTGCAATTGTCACACAACAAGGCACGCTAGTTACTGAGATTTGACCGCCAAACTCCAAACAGCACATGGGTGTCAAGCAGGACCTGGATTAAGAGCAATATCTCCTGGTAAACTGCACCGGTTCTTATGCATATTATTTTTGTCCTCATTTATTTAAACGCTAACATATAGCTAGCTAAAATAGTCATCTTCATTGTGTGTATACTTGACTATGTTGTATTATCATTATTTTGTAACCAGCTATATTGAACACTTATAGCTAGCTAGTACATGTCGCTACTAATATGTGATAGTTCTGAATTGACAAGTGACAATCATCAATAATAATTACACGCAAAAGTATTGCCACTTTATTTGAGCTAGTATTTTACAGTCTGTGCAATAAATGAGATGGTTGTTTATTCACGATCGAAGTTCATGAATGAGTGGCTGACACAGGAACTGTGGGGACAGAGATAATGGAGTTTGTGAGAGGGTTAAAATTTGTAATAAAATTATTCCAGAAAAAATTGATTTGATTTTTTATGGTAACTGTTGGTTAATAATCAATCTTGCGATGATGGAATGGTCACCATCACAGATCCAGCATTCCCACACTGCATTACAGATCCAATGGAATAAGCCTGAGCCATAATACATCCTTCAATAACAAAATGTACAGTGTTATTTTTATTTCAATTAAAGATAGAGACAGTGGAACTCTTTTACCAAATGGGCAGAATTTGTTTCTCTGTCACAGAACATTAGATGGTGTGGATCTACAAGAGATGACCAACAGATGCAGTCTAACCACTTGGTCGGATTGCTAATGGTCTGATGTGATTCAATAATAAAAAAAGCTAATTTCCAATGCTTTGGGATTTCACCAGTGGATATTCTATCTCAATGTTACTCATCACTTTTATACTAGCTACATAATGGTAGTATGTTATCACTATATAGATATTCATATTTAGACTATTAAAAAGTTTCATTGGTAAGTAGGATCACATGTGCACGTTTGGTGTGTGCAATTAGATTAGATGATTTCATTCCTACATGGTGCTGTGAGCAGTCCAATCTGTGCATATAGCCATCCACTTCGTTGTCATGCTTCGAGTTATTTTAACTATGCAATCAACTGGTAACCTGGTGTCAGTTAGAGGCACCACATAAGGTGACAATCAAATCATAATACTCCGTCTCTGCCATTTTTTTCTGCCTAGCTCTGATCCATCAAACTCAACTACTACCAAATATGCCTTTTGTGTTTAGACAAGGTGACTTACAATCCTGGTTAGACTTACAAGTAGGTTGTGGTTCTGACTTTTCAACATGGCCAGTGATCCCAGTGGAATCAGTAACCGATAAAGGCAATACGGGTCAACATAAAAATACTACAATTGCAACATTAATAATAACTATACAAAAGCAAATCTAGAATTAATAGAGAGTTCAACAAAGATTTAAAACTTTTCACTGAATCTGCATTCACAACGTAGTCAGGTAAATCATTCCAGTCATTAAGAATTCTGTACATGTTGAAGAAATAATCGGCCCTACATAAGTCTTTCAGTGCAGGACTCTCCAAAGGAAGTACGTCAAGCATTGAACTTGTGTTTCTCTCATGAAACTCTTTCCATTGTCCAGAACCTTGGCCTTTCTGATGTCAAGAAAGAAGACGTTGCAGCCATCACATTTATGTATGTAGACATCTATATAGCTATATCATGCATGGTGATGTCATGCACATTAAAAATGAGGTTGCATCCTGCAAGTACACGGACAATGATGCAGGCAGGTAAGCTTAACAGCAGAGCTGTGTGCAGCATGCATATGTTCAGAAAAGAATGTTGCATAAATAAGGTTCAGAATCAGAGAGAAGAAAAACGTGACATGATAATAATGGAAAACAAGCAGCTTACACTAAAAAGGTTGTCAAAAACAACAACAACAACAAAACTAACAAACAAACAAAAGTCACCAGCTGGAATCGAACTGAGACCTTGGATTTATAAGGCATGTGCCTTGACCACTTAGCCGGAATCTGGGTGGCCTGCGGATCAAGTCACGATGAGGTTGCCTTTTTTTTCAGCCCTTCTAGATATTTGACCCGTTTCACTTTAGGATATTTAGCTCAAAGATTTTCGCTTAGGCTCCTAGGCTATGGGTAAACACCTCGAACAGGCTCTGCCTTCTGTGTACACCCTCCAGTGCCTAACTGGTAAAGTAGATAATAACAATAACTTCTATGTAACATTAATGGGAGGGAATTAAAAACCATCTTTTTAAAGGCATTAGCTATACGTTGACTGCATGGTGTATGCCGGTGTTTATGCTTGCAGTTTGCATGCATGCTGTTTACTAGTCTGGTGCCACCAACCCTATTTAGGTGCTTATGTGTAGGATCACATGTCGTGTATGAATAGCTTGTACTAATTGATCCATTATTTTTTCACTTAACATTCGGGTGTAACAGACGCCTTCCCTCAAAAAGTACAAATATCGCTTCCGCAGCCTAAACATCAACCACACATAGAAAGTAACTGATTGAGATCCCTAAAGCATCACTGTCGTGATTGGATTCTTCACTATTCATCATCTCTTAATTATGTTGATGCTCTCGCACAATGGGCAAATGGAGTTTAACCCCAGCAAATGTGAATTCTTGAGAATTATCAATAAGAAAAACCCCATTGTCTTCAATTACTGCACCGAAGCTATACCTATTGTCCAAGTTGTATACCAAATGCCTTGGTGTAACAATTTCAAGCAACCTTTCATGGAATGAGCATGTCCAAAGGATTACCACACAGTTAAAAAAAGGTTCTTTATTAAACACCCCTTGGGGTGTTTTATCTACAATTGTTGTCAGGCTCCCTCTTAGGGTGTCCCAGTACACCCTTAAAGGAGTTTCAGTAACACTCACCAACGGTGTTCCAATAAACTTTAAGGTGGTATACATAACACCCCTAGGTGTTTCAATAACGTCTTTAGCAGTGTTCAGTAGTCTTACAATTTTATTAGGGTGATATTAAAAGTACAAGCATTGAAAACTGCTATACATAATGTATAAACTTAACTTCATAACAGTTTATTGTTCTATGCACATTTTCTCCAGATTGGAATAACAGTCTCCAGTTGCAACAGCTACTCATCTTTGAGATTAAACACTTAGTGCTGGAATGGAACTAGTGATGGAAGACTCAGCTACCCTCATCTTCAGGATCGCATCCAGTAATAACCAGAAATGGTTCTGACTGACAATTCGAAACTGCACAGAGTCTACATCGACATCACGTCACTGCAAATGAAAGAATAAAAATATATACCATATAACAAGCATGACAATAGGTACATATTTCAAGGAACTATAGTCTTGGCTGAATACCGCATAATACAAAATTTTGGTGATTTTACTCGAGAAGGAATTTGGTGGATAATATATTGGCGAATAGTTGTGTCATATTGCATTTTTGGCGAATCAAAATCATTTTGCCAAATTAGCCAAAATTTCTCCCACCGTACAGTAAGTAGTACTGGACAATTATTAATTTTGGATGCCAAGAAGCACTACAGCCTATCTAGAGTTGTGAATTTATATGCTAATACATAATTAATGCTTCATGCAGTGAAACTATTAGAGGTTTTATATGTCAACCAAACATAACATTGTGAATGTACACTACAGGTAAACATACCTCAAAATTCTTAAGTAAAACACTATCCTTGCAAACCATCTTGGATGTAACAGATGACAAATCAGCTTCCAAGTACACAATCAGTAACATCTGAGAAAAAGAAGACCTTATTACATACATTCAGTATTCTTAATTGTTATTTACCATCTGGGTGGACAAAGATCATTAGCTACATTCACCAAGAAGTCCCAATAGCTTCTTAAATTATGGCCTGGTCTTACACTAAAATGTTGACATCAATTTTGTTCTCCACATAGGCCAGTTGATAAAAATGAAGTCCTTTATATTGTCGTTAATTGGAACAGTTGCTTTAAACTTGTTTTGTATCTATATACCAAAAGAAAACATAATTTTCAAACTATAACAAACTATTATGGTACACTTACCCAAGTACTTGAGTGCAAAGAGGGGAATTTTGATCAACGACCTCTGACAAAAGTGGACATTCAGTCACTATTAAAGCCAGGCGTTCAGTAGGGTTGAATCCACTTATCTTCGAATTGTACAGTTCCTTTGCCACCCTCTTTTAATAGTTACCCTTCATGGACTGAATAGTGTCGTCACACTCAGCCATCAGAAATTTCCAATCCATTGTCGTTGGACTCCATTCTCAAGTTTTTTAGTTGGTTCATTACTGATACTTTGATCAATTTGTTTGCTACACCCTCCTCTGAATTCTTAATTTCTAAAATAAACCAGTTTATCAAGGTTTTACACTGTACAACATACTGACACAAGTCCACTGTCCATTGTCATCCAGGATCTAGCTGGGTGCCGCTTTTGAACCAGCTTCTGGCACACCACATTGTAAGCTTCTGACTTTGGATGTGCAATGATGCATGTTCTTGGCATCTGAGCTATCTCCTGTCTGCCCTGCCAGTTGTCAAACCAGTGGAAATGGCCTCTAATATTGTCACGAGAATGTATAAAGTTCTACTGAAGATACCAGTCTCATTACGCTGTTCAGAAGTGAACACTTCTAATCGTCGCCAGTTCTTTCTTCACAGCTATAGATCATGTATTATTCACGTCAAAGTTGCCAGGTCGTTACTCACCTTTTCCCACTCTGGGCGCCCAAGCACTGACAGCCGCTGCAGCCGGGTACAAATCGTCTTCCACATTCCCGCTGTCGATGCTGTTAAATTTTGATACATTTCTTTACTATCGAAAGCTGCTCGCACGTTATCGTCTCAACTGCTTCTTTCGGTGGCCATATTACTGATATTGTGCACCTGGTCTCGCACCTGGTACACGCTATATAGTGCGCACTGCCGTTCAAAAGCTGGGCATTCAATGGAACACAATTGGATCGTCAAGTCATCACTTATTCCTTGGTATATTTTGACGTTCTGGAAGGTATGCGTGCCAACACACGGGCCTAGGACTGCAGGGAGTGTAGCTCAGTATCTGCTTGAATTGTCCATTGGCCTTGCCGTTGTCACAAACAACTTTCATTAGTGAACATGTGTTGACATCCATTAGTTCTTGCAATTTTAAAGGTCGGATCAAGTGTATGAAAAATCTCGATAGCTGAGCTTGATGTATAAATTGAACTCACAAACTGGCATTTTGAATCACGTCACAATGTATGATGATGACCACAAGGCTACCCGCCAGCATCACAAAGGAAAATTGCCTTCCATTTTGAACATGATATGGAGTCTCTTAATGATATTATTACATGCCCAGCTGACGACTGGAGTGATTGAAAATCTGATTATGAAGTAGCATTTAATGTGTAGCCTTGTATCAACACTGACATTACCATGCTTATATAATGGATTGCAATCGTATGGCTGACAAATTAGTACGGCACACAGAATTATTTACTTTATCGACTGCATGTACATTCATGCTCATATCTGTGACCTCTGCCTTTTGCACAGTGTACAATTTATATTTTAGATGTCTATAATTGTACGGAATTGAATTATTATTAATGCACACTAAAATCAAATATACAGAATGTACAAACACTATTAGTACTTGTAAAAGCAGTTATTGAATTGTACAATCTAGCAAGCTACAGTACATTGATGGATTGAGTGTGGATAGTATTGCTGATCTGCTCGTCTGCATGCTGAGCTCAGTGTAACATTGTTTAGGCTTCACTGTTGCACTTAACTAAATCAGCAACACTGCATGAGCTTATAATCCTATAGCATCACTGTATGGTGTGTAGACTCATTCCTACATAAAAAGAAATCCATTTCAAATGTATCAGTATAGAGTGTACAATAACACCTTTAATACACCCCAAAGGTGCTTCACTACACCTATTACAATCCAATAACATTATAGGCGTAATATAACACTCCTGGGTGTATATGTACACTTTTAAAGGTGTAGGTGTTCCATAAACACCTTTGTCAGGGTGTAACTGAACACCTCTGTTTTAACAGTGCAACAACCTTAAGGCCAAACAAGTAAACAACTTTTTGTATCGTAACTTATGCAAATGTCCTACTCACATTAAATGTAATTGTTTCAAGATTATGGTTCGTCCAATCATTGAATATGCTGCGTCTGCTTGAAATCCCCACACCTTGTTGAATATAAACAAGCTAGAATCAATCCAGAGAACTGCTGCTGGATTTTGCTTTAATGACTCTTCAAGATGTTCAAGTGTTCATACTAACACGTTGCCTTCTCTTAATCTACCATTGTTACAGGCAAGAACCCACGCTAAATTAAGTACTTTTTCCCGGCAAAATAAACTGTAACCTGTAAAAGAATAAACATTATCAAAAGGTGATAACATCTTGGAACCATAGATTATAGGTGTGTCTATAATCTATGTTAGAACAAAAGATAGTTCTAGAACTGACCAGTGGAGTTATAGTATAATAGACAAACTCAGCTTGTTACTGTTGCACTTTTCTCGACGGCGCCAGACTAGCGGTCTAGCTACAATTAACTTGAGAATTCCAGCGAATGACCCTAATTGCGCTAATCGCGTCAGTTGTGACGGCAGTTAATTCGGAGCTTCATCATAACCGAGGTAATTCTTAGATGATGCATATGAATATGCTTCCGATACGTGCACCAGCTGTCGAGAAAATTCAGTCAGTGTTGCCATCGGAATTTCTAAACCTGCATGGGGTTTAGCTATAAGTCTATAGCTATGATCACACAGCCAGACGGCTTTCGTCAGCATAGATTCATAAACCTCAGGTACCTTGGCTTTTTAAATCTATGGCTTCAGAGCATAGCTCAGTTGCCGGGGATTCCAAGTGATTTGTGTTGGATTCCGGCAGTTCACACACACGCACGACACACTGCACGCACCACGCACACACTCAACAAAATTCATTTAGGGATTGGGTCTAGACAACTAATTTTAGCTTTCAGTAGGACCCCTGACCTCGGAAATACCGGCATCAGTTTCGGTATGAAATTATCTACCACTCCGTGCGTGCTGATCGTTGCAGTCGTCCTACTCTACATTTCTGTTCACTACGCTCCTCATTCGCTGTACGAAGGACAGCAGCGAGTTAGAACTGTACGGTGTATTTGTAGCAACTTTACCTCAAACTTTACAACTATGAGAGCTGCCAACCCCTCGCTGGCTTCCTCAACAGCTGTTGCACAGACCAAGGAGAAACTGGGACCTACCTTTTTACTGATACTGGTGCCTATTCGACCACAGGCCCTTGAACAACGTACACTAATAAGGACCACATGGTATAAAGGATTTAGTGACAGCAAAGATGTGATGCTTAGATATCTCATGGGGTTGAAGGGGTTAAATGCTAGTGACATATCACGACTACATGATGAGAACAGGCAGTATAAAGACCTGGTCTTTATGGAAGACTTTGAAGAAGGTTACAGAGCACTTACTAACAAAACAGCATTACTGTTTAGGTGGGCATATGAGAATGTTGACTATACTTACCTGATGAAATGTGATGATGATACATTTGTATACGTTCATAATATGATTGTTGAACTGAGGAAAAGACCAACCACTGGAAGATTGTATTATGGTGCAATGGTGTTGAATACTACACCAAAACTTAACCCAAATAGCAAGTGGAGGGACACAACATGGGATCTAGCTAAAACTTACTTGCCATATGCCAGAGGTGGTTGTTATATTTTATCAGCTGATCTGGTTACGTTAATGGCTAAAGAGTTTCGCCACCTGAAGTGGTATCCAAACGAGGATGTATCTGTAGGCTCATGGCTGGCAGGATTTGACTACGAGAGAAGAGATGATGATTTGTTTTGTTACGTCACTAAAACCAAGAATGTTCATCCTTGTCTTAAAGGCTATCATGTGGCACATTTGTTTCATGGACAATCCTGGCCAAAACTGCAACAATTATTTCATGAACTACAATCACAGATTCCAGTTGTACATGTGACTTTAGATTGAAGGAAGTGTGGTATGTGTTGGCACTTTAATTTATTCAAAATAAGAAGAAAACATTAATTTTTGTTTATCAAGAAATGTACATAATGATTACAGTACTAAGAAATAAACTTACTCGTTTGTATGTAATGTCATGTAGATAATTAAGCCTGCAGTTGTGGTGTCGTCAATTAATTCCACTAATACTGTACATTTCCATTGGAAGAATCTTAACATTTATGAATGAGGGCTTATCCAAGCAGCCACCAGGACCCATTGAGTCTGTCCAACAAATTCTGCGTTGATAGGTTAGGACTTATATCTTGATGTCTTAACTGAGGTGCTCTATATATATTAGCTTTTCTCTTTACAGGGAGCTTGATCCAACCATGGCAACTAAGTGGTGATTGGGGCACTTGACCTCACAACATCTGAGGGTTATGTGCTTTCTTCATATTATAGTTATGACTAGGGATGCTGATCACCCTGGGGATAAATAGGACAGGACTCGGGGCAAAGCATGCAGAGTAAGAATCCTATGTATTTCATATAGATTTATGCATGCGTATTTCTAATTATACCATAAGAAATATTGAATTTGTTTGCTAAGAAAAAGCTTACTGACCATGGACACAATACTGAGTTACTCGCTGTTTAAACTGATTATCCAATTATTTGCACGTTTTTAACACTTTACAGAAACAAGATCAAGATACTCTAATAGAGCGGTCATTTACTCTAATACAGCAGAAATAGTTTATATACTCTCAACATCTTGAGGATAATACAACACTCAATTGTGCATTGTACACAACTCCTTAGATTGATACTCTCTAATAGAGCAGTCACTTTGTAGTGAAATACTCTAATAGAGCATTCACTGATTAAAGTTTTCCAAGATAAGGCCATGAAAAGTTAATTATATGTTTCTGGTTCCCTTCCTGGTTATTTAATTGCTGAATGAATTGTGCAATTACCATACAATAATTTATAACATTTTATATCTGTTGAAAGGTTATCGTGTTTTGTAAACACTCTTGTCTTATAAAGATGCACTAACTTCATACATTAACTTTGTTTTTCCCTATAACACCATGTACTGCTATGCTATATGTCTAATATAGTGTACCATATCAGAAAGTTGCAAAAAAAAGGTCATGATTACCTGATCACCTGGTCACCTGATCACCTGGTCACCTGATCACCTGGTCAATTTTGGGGAATTGGTAGGACCAGAACATATAATTAACTTTGCACGGCCTAATTGTAAGAAATCTTGCTAACTTAGGAGCATAATGCAAGCAATATAATATATATATTATATTATAATGGGAACACTGAAGAGCATAATAGGTGAAAATCTTGGGATATTCCTGAAAGCATTTTGGGCAAACTTTTGAGCATAATAAATATATTTGGGCAAAAGCATAATTGGTTCAAGCTTAATCACTAGCCCTGCAGACCAGCCTGGGAAACATTTAATTTTACTCTAATTAAACATCACTGGCCATGGCCATGCAAGACTGGCCTTTAGGTAGTATGAATATGAATTAGTATGGAGCCCTTGTTTTGTGTCCTCCATGCAGTCATGCAAGGTATTGAGTCATTGAGAGCTCAAGTTTAAAGTAACAAAATTAAATTAAATCTGAATTGCCGCATACGGCTAATGGATTCTCTATCTGACATGATTTCTGATTGCAAGCTTTAGAATGACCCTGGACATTATTAGTACAAGAAACAGGAGTATATATGGAAACCTGTAGAAGAGTGTTTTCATATCAACATTGTAATAATTACATCTGTGTGGCTAGGAGGTTGTTATAATCTTATATCGATATATCTTTGTATGTTTTGTACACGTCGCAGCAGTATCAGTATACGCTACCTATAAGTAGATAATTATAATGATAACACGCATGTTATGGTGAATGTGATAGATTCTGAACACCTCATGAAACTGTCAAACCCGATTTTGCCAATTTGTCCCCCTTATACTTCATTGCATAATAGATGGAGTAATAGTAAGGAAATGGAATTTTTGCAAACTCAGCTGGTCACATCTATAGATTAACTTAAAAAATCTGAACTGTACCTGTACATGTATTAGTATGTACATAACAACACTGAGCATGCAAGGTTGTTACTAAGCAACATTTAAACTGGGGGTGTGACATACAAACCATTCTGTTAAATTCTAATGATCAAAAGGGTTTTAAAAACCAGAAGATATGTACAGAGGCTACAGTAACAGAAACATATCTTGGTGTAGAAGTGATACCAAAACGGCATTGATATGACAAGTTTCTTCTTCAAAGCAGTATAGCAAGTGAAATGCCCAGTGGTGTTAGTTGTACAGGTAGTACTCTGGGTGAATGACACTGTTTCCATTGCCATTCAGAGTTGTATACAATAAATACACCACACACACACACACACACACACACACACACACACACACACACACACACACACACACACACACACACACACACACACACACACACACACACACACACACACACACACACACACACACACACACACACACACACACACACACACACTGACAGATCAGAGAAAGGCAACACCATTGAATGGTTGGTCTCTCTAGTGTGATCCACCATGTGTTTGTTGACATAGTGACCACAGAACACTTGTAAGGGAACGCAGTCAAACTACATATATATATATATAGGTACTTAATACATTTCTACACTTTGCAGAATTTATAATGACAGCAATTTTGGGATGCCATTTCCTTTAGGGGTGCTCCTTACTAATAAGCACTTCTGCACTTAGTGATACCTGATAACACACTAGACGTATCCAGTTCTCACTGGAATCTCCACAAGTGATAAAAAGTTGTTTGGGCTTTTAGTGATCTAATGAAGACCTAGTTGATTGTGTTTGAACTGCAAACACTCTTGTCTTTGTGTACATGTGTATGCCATCACTGGATCACATGATCTACACTGTGCTCACATGACTACTAAGTTCTAGTTGCTCTAGTAGTTCAGTGACATTATCCTTCCTGGTGGATGGCTGTTTTGCACTAGTATAATCACACTGTTATACAACAAGCTTGAAAAGCCCAGGAAAGTAGTAAACAACCCACCTACACTGTTATGATGTGAAATAATGTCCTGACCCTAACTGCAATTAAATGTGTGGTTGTTCAGTACTAACAATTACTCCATTACATTGTTATACATATGTGATCTGCAGAGTGAAAACCCAACTTGTTTGCATTTTCCTCGCACTTCATCTATGACTTTCTTGTTGTCCAGAGGGAAAACTGTTAAAGTTTCAGTCTTATCTGGTAAGTGTGTTCAGAGTTATAGCAATAAACAACAAGAAGAACAAACTATTGATTTGTACAGTGCCTACACGGGAAAAAATACAGGCAATTGATCATAAGTCTCAAATGCAATGGGCTACAGGGTTGAGACTTGTGTCATTCCATTCACCATGAACTGGGGCATTCATCAAGGTAGAGTTTTTGGCCTAAATACATCCATGCTATTAAGCAAGAAGGCTGTTCAAGCTTAGAAACAGTGACAATAAGTTGCATTTTACTGTAATGTAACCAAACACACATAACTCACATTATTTTGCTTCATAGGTAGTAGGTGAACTGATGGATACATGATTGTCCTCAGTGAATGATGAAGTACATAGAACATTCAAAATCTTCTGTATAAGATAACACAGTCATGGAATGGTAAACAAGTAATCGAGCAACATGGACAGATGCAGAGCCATGAAAAATCTTCCTGTTGCTGGTAGAAACAACTGATCTTTGTTAACACCACAGCAGGTACAATGCGTCCATAATTTGCAATTGTCACACAACAAGGCACGCTAGTTACTGAGATTTGACCGCCAGACTGCAAACAGCACATGGGTGTCAAGCAGGACCTGGATTAAGAGCAATATCTCCTGGTAAACTGCACCGGTTCTTATGCATATTATTTTTGTCCTCATTTATTTAAACGCTAACATATAGCTAGCTAAAATAGTCATCTTCATTGTGTGTATACTTGACTATGTTGTATTATCATTATTTTGTAACCAGCTATATTGAACACTTATAGCTAGCTAGTACATGTCGCTACTAATATGTGATAGTTCTGAATTGACAAGTGACAATCATCAATAATAATTACACGCAAAAGTATTGCCACTTTATTTGAGCTAGTATTTTACAGTCTGTGCAATAAATGAGATGGTTGTTTATTCACGATCGAAGTTCATGAATGAGTGGCTGACACAGGAACTGTGGGGACAGAGATAATGGAGTTTGTGAGAGGGTTAAAATTTGTAATAAAATTATTCCAGAAAAAATTGATTTGATTTTTTATGGTAACTGTTGGTTAATAATCAATCTTGTGATGATGGAATGGTCACCATCACAGATCCAGCATTCCCACGCTGCATTACAGATCCAATGGAATAAACCTGAGCCATAATACATCCTTCAATAACAAAATGTACAATGTTATTTTTATTTCAATTAAAGATGGAGACTGTGGAACTCTTTTACCAAATGGGCAGAATTTGTTTCTCTGTCACAGAACATTAGATGGTGTGGATCTACAAGAGATGACCAACAGATGCAGTCTAACCACTTGGTCGGATTGCTAATGGTCTGATGTGATTCAATAATAAAAAAAAGCTAATTTCCAATGCTTTGGGATTTCACCAGTGGATATTCTATCTCAATGTTACTCATCACTTTTATACTAGCTACATAGTATGTTATCACTATATAGATATTCATATTTAGACTATTAAAAAGTTACATTGGTAAGTAGGATCACATGTGCACGTCTGGTGTGTACAATTAGATTAGATGATTTCATTCCTACATGGTGCTGTGAGCAGTCCAATCTGTGTATATAGCCATCCACTTCGTTGTCATGCTTCGAGTTATTTTAACTATGTAATCAACTGGTAATCTGGTGTCAGTTAGAGGTACCACATAAGGTGACAATCAAATCATAATACTCCGTTTCTGCCATTTTTTTCTGCCTAGCTCTGATCCATCAAACTCAACTACTACCAAATATGCCTTTTGTGTTTAGACAAGGTGACTTACAATCCTGGTTAGACTTACAAGTAGGTTGTGGTTCTGACTTTTCAGCATGGCCAGTGATCCCAGTGGAATCAGTAACCGATAAAGGCAATACGGGTCAACATAAAAATACTACATTTGCAACATTAATAATAACTATACAAAAGCAAATCTAGAATTAATTGAGAGTTCAACAAAGATTCAAAACTTTTCACTGAATCTGCATTCACAACGTAGTCAGGTAAATCATTCCAGTCATTAAGAATTCTGTACATGTTGAAGAAATAATCGGCCCTACATAAGTCTTTCAGTGCAGGACTCTCCAAAGGAAGTACTTCAAGCATTGAACTTGTGTTTCTCTCATGAAACTCTCTCCATTGTCCAGAACCTTGGCCTTTCTGATGTCAAGAAAGAAGACGTTGCAGCCATCACATTTATGTATGTAGACATCTATATAGCTATATCATGCATGGTGATGTCATGCACATTAAAAATGAGGTTGCATCCTGCAAGTACACGGGCAATGATGCAGGCAGGTAAGCTTAACAGCAGAGCTGTGTGTAGCATATTCAGAAAAGAATGTTGGTTCAGAATCAGAGAGAAGAAAAACGTGACATGATAATAATGGAAAACAAGCTTTCACTAAAAAGGTTGTCAAAAACAACAACAACAAAACTAACAAACAAACAAAAGTCACCAGCTGGAATCGAACTGAGACCTTGGATTTATAAGGCATGTGCCTTGGCCACTTAGCTAAAACTTCTATGTAACATTAATGGGAGGGAATTAAAACCATCTTTTTAAAAGCATTAGCTATACGTTGACTGCATGGTGTAGGCCGGTGTTTATGCTTGCAGTTTGCATGCATGCTGTTTACTAGTCTGGTGCCACCAACCCTATTTAGGTGCTTATGTGTAGGATCACATGTTGTGTATGAATAGCTTGTACTAATTGATCCATTATTTTTTCACTTAACATTCGGGTGTAACAGACGCCTTCCCTCAGAAAGTACAAATATTGCTTCCGTAGCCTAAACATCAACCACGCATAGAAAGTAACTGATTGAGATCCCTAAAGCATCACTGTCATGATTGGATTCTTCACTATTCATCATCTCTTAATAATTATGTTGATGCTCTTGCACAATGGGCAAATGGAGTTTAACCCCAGCAAATGTAATAAGAAAAACCCCATTGTCTTCAATTACTGCACCGAAGCTATACCTATTGTCCAAGTTGTATACCAAATGCCTTGGTGTAACAATTTCAAGCAACCTTTCACGGAATGAGCATGTCCAAAGGATTACCAACAAGCTTAAGGCCAAACAAGTAAACAACTTTTTGTATCGTAACTTATGCAAATGTCCTACTCACATTAAATGTAATTGTTTCAAGATTATGGTTCGTCCAATCATTGAATATGCTGCGTCTGCTTGAAATCCCCACACCTTGTTGAATATAAACAAGCTAGAATCAATCCAGAGAACTGCTGCTGGATTTTGCTTTAATGACTCTTCAAGATGTTCAAGTGTTCATACTAATACGTTGCCTTCTCTTAATCTACCATTGTTACAGGCAAGAACCCACGCTAAATTAAGTACTTTTTCCCGGCAAAATAAACTGTAACCTGTAAAAGAATAAACATTATCAAAAGGTGATAACATCTTGGAACCATAGATTATAGGTGTGTCTAAAATCTATGTTAGAACAAAAGATAGTTCTAGAACTGACCAGTGGAGTTATAGTATAATAGACAAACTCAGCTTTATTTTGTTGTTACCGTTGCACTTTTCTCGACGGCGCCAGACTAGCGGATTAGCTACAATTAACTTGAGAATTCCAGCGAATTTTTGTCTGACCCTAATTGCGCTAATCGCGTCAGTTGTGATGGCAGTTAATTAGGAGCTTCATCATAACCGAGGTAATTCTTAGATGATGCATATAAGTGTGCCGTTTGGCACAAAAAATATGCTTCTGATACGTGCACCAGCTGGCGAGAAAATTCAGTCAGTGTTGCCATCGGAATTTCTAAACCTGCATGGGGTTTAGCTATAAATCTATAGCTATGATCACACAGCCAGACGGCTTTCGTCAGCATAGATTTATAAACCCCAGGTGCCTTGGCTTTTTAAATCTATATGGTTTCAGAGCATAGCTAATTTTAGTTGCCGTGGATTCCAAGTGATTTGTGTTGGATTCCGGCAGTTCACACACACTGCACGCACCACGCACACACACACACACACATTCAACAAAATTAATTTAGGAATTGGGTCTAGACAACTAATTTTAGCTTTCAGTAGGACCGGGCCAGTGGCGGATCCAGGGGGGGCACGGGGGGCACGTGCCCCCCCCCCCCCCCCCCCCCCTCCCTTAAAAAAAATGTATATAAGATCGAGATACTGTAATAGAGCAGTCAATCACCAATCACTCTAATAAAGCAGTATGGGGAAGTGTAGCTTACTTAGGAAGCTATAAATAGGATTTTATTTTACATAACATACGTGATATAATATATTTGGTAAAGGATATAATATATTTGGTAAAGGATATAATAGAGAAGTTCCCTACAGCAGCGTGATGTCTTGGCTACGTTGTCGCATCAGCTTCTCGTTGCTCCGCTCAGCGATTGCGTGCCTTAGGGGGGCGCGCTCCCACAGTGGTTGTCCCATCAGCCATAGGGCACTTGACCTCGTACTATCAGAGGGTCGGGTGCCTTCCCCCTAATTATTTAAATTGCTCCCTTTAATCTCAGTCCAATTTTTTTGTCTAGCACTTCAACATCTAGTGCTAGGGGTGGTGGCAAGGGGTGCTGGTTACCCCGGGAAAATAAAAAATAAATAAATAAATAATAATAAAAAAAAAGGAGGATATAATAACTAGCTATTATTGTTGTGACCTTTTTTTTTTTTTTTTTTTTTTTTTTACTCTTCAACTTTTTTTCAGCAAGGTGCCCCCCTCTTTCCAGACTCTTGATCCGCCCCTGGACCCCTGACCTCGGAAATACCGGCATCAGTTTTGGTATGAAATTATCTACCACTCCGTGCGTGCTGATCGTTGCAGTCGTCCTACTCTACATTTCCGTTCACTACGCTCCTCATTCGCTGTACGAAGGACAGCAGCGAGTTAGAACTGTACGGTGTATTTGTAGCAACTTTACCTCAAACTTTACAACTATGAGAGCTGCCAACCCCTCGCTGGCTTCCTCAACAGCTGTTGCACAGACCAAGGAGAAACTGGGACCTACCTTTTTACTGATACTGGTGCCTATTCGACCACAGGCCCTTGAACAACGTACACTAATAAGGACCACATGGTATAAAGGATTTAGTGACAGCAAAGATGTGATGCTTAGATATCTCATGGGATTGAAGGGGTTAAATGTTAGTGACATATCACGACTACATGATGAGAACAGGCAGTATAGAGACCTGGTCTTTATGGAAGACTTTGAAGAAGGTTACGGAGCACTTACTAACAAAACAGCATTACTGTTTAGGTGGGCATATGAGAATGTTGACTATACTTACCTGATGAAGTGTGATGATGATACATTTGTATATGTTTACAATATGATTGTTGAACTGGGGAAAAGACCAACCACTGGAAGATTGTATTATGGTGCAATGGTGTTGAATACTACACCAAAACTTAACCCAAATAGCAAGTGGAGGGACACAACATGGGATCTAGCTAAAACTTACTTGCCATATGCCAGAGGTGGTTGTTATATTTTATCAGCTGATCTGGTTACGTTAATGGCTAAAGAGTTTCGCCACCTGAAGTGGTATCCAAACGAGGATGTATCTGTAGGCTCATGGCTGGCAGGATTTGACTACGAGAGAAGAGATGATGATTTGTTTTGTTACAATACTAAAACCAAGAACGTTCATCCTTGTCGTAAAGACTATCGTGTGGCACATTTGTTTCATGGACAATCCTGGCCAAAACTGCAACAATTATTTCATGAACTACAATCACAGATTCCAGTTGTACATGTGACTTTAGATTGAAGGAAGTGTGGTATGTGTTGGCACTTTAATTTATTCAAAATAAGAAGAAAACATTAATTTTTGTTTATCAAGAAATGTACATAATGATTACAGTACTAAGAAATAAACCTACTCGTTTGTATGTAATGTCATGTTGATAATTAAGCCTGCAGTTGTGGTGTCATCAATTAATTCCACTAATACTGTATATTTCCATTGGAAGAATCTTAACATTTATGAATGAGGGCTTATCCAAGCAGCCACCAGGACCCATTGAGTCTGTCCAACAAATTCTGCGTTGATAGGTTAGGACTTATATCTTGATGTCTTAACTGAGGTGCTCTATATATATTAGCTTTTCTCTTTACAGGGAGCTTGATCCAACCATGGCAACTAAGTGGTGATTGGGGCACTTGACCTCACAACATCTGAGGGTCATGTGCTTTCTTCATATTATAGTTATGACAAGGGATGCTGATCACCCTGGGGATAAATAGGACAGGACTCGGGGCAAAGCATGCAGAGTAAGAATCCTATGTATTTCATATAGATTTATGCATGCGTATTTCTAATTATACCATAAGAAATATTGAATTTGTTTGCTAAGAAAAAGCTTACTGACCATGGACACAATACTGAGTTACTCGCTGTTTAAACTGATTATCCAATTATTTGCACGTTTTTAACACTTTACAGAAACAAGATCAAGATACTCTAATAGAGCGGTCATTTACTCTAATACAGCAGAAATAGTTTATATACTCTCAACATCTTGAGGATAATACAACACTCAATTGTGCATTGTACACAACTCCTTAGATTGATACTCTCTAATAGAGCAGTCACTTTGTAGTGAAATACTCTAATAGAGCATTCACTGATTAAAGTTTTCCAAGATAAGGCCATGAAAAGTTAATTATATGTTTCTGGTTCCCTTCCTGGTTATTTAATTGCTGAATGAATTGTGCAATTACCATACAATAATTTATAACATTTTATATCTGTTGAAAGGTTATCGTGTTTTGTAAACACTCTTGTCTTATAAAGATGCACTAACTTCATACATTAACTTTGTTTTTCCCTATAACACCATGTACTGCTATGCTATATGTCTAATATAGTGTACCATATCAGAAAGTTGCAAAAAAAAGGTCATGATTACCTGATCACCTGGTCACCTGATCACCTGGTCACCTGATCACCTGGTCACCTGATCACCTGGTCACCTGGTCAATTTTGGGGAATTGGTAGGACCAGAACATATAATTAACTTTGCACGGCCTAATTGTAAGAAATCTTGCTAACTTAGGAGCATAATGCAAGCAATATAATATATATTATATTATAATGGGAACACTGAAGAGCATAATAGGTGAAAATCTTGGGATATTCCTGAAAGCATTTTGGGCAAACTTTTGAGCATAATAAATATATTTGGGCAAAAGCATAATTGGTTCAAGCTTAATCACTAGCCCTGCAGACCAGCCTGGGAAACATTTAATTTTACTCTAATTAAACATCACTGGCCATGGCCATGCAAGACTGGCCTTTAGGTAGTATGAATATGAATTAGTATGGAGCCCTTGTTTTGTGTCCTCCATGCAGTCATGCAAGGTATTGAGTCATTGAGAGCTCAAGTTTAAAGTAACAAAATTAAATTAAATCTGAATTGCCGCATACAGCTAGTGGATTCTCCATCTGACATGATTTCTGATTGCAAGCTTCAGGACATTATTAGTACAAGAAACAGGAGTATGCATGGAAACCTGTAGTAGAGTGTTTTCATATCAACATTGTAATAATTACATCTGTGTGGTTAGGAGGTTGGTATAATCTTATATCGATATATCTTTGTATGTTTTGTACACGTCGCAACAGTATCAGTATACGCTACCTATAAGTAGCTAATTATAATGATAACACACATGTTATGGTGAATGTGATAGATTCTGAACACTTCATGAAACTGGTGAACCCAATTTTGCAAATTTGTCCCCCTTGCTTCATTGCATAATAGATGGAGTAATAGTAAGGAAATGGAATGTTTGCAAACTCAGCTGGTCACATCTATAGATTAACTAAAAAACCTGAACTGTACCTGTACATGTATTAGTATGTACATAACAACACTGAGTGTGCAAGGTTGTTACTAAGCAACATTTAAAGTGGGGGTGTGACATACAAACCATTCTGTTAAATTCTAATGATCAAAAGGGTTTTAAAACCCAGAAGGTATGTGCAGAGGCTACAGTAACAGAAAAATATCTTGGTGTAGAAGTGATACCAATACGGCATTGATATGACAAGTTTCTTCTTCAAAGCAGTATAGCAAGTGAAATGCCCAGTGGTGTTAGTTGTACAGGTAGTACTCTGGGTGCATGACACTGTTTCCAATGCCATTCAGAGTTGTACACACTGTTAAAACTCAGGTGGTCATAGCACACTTAACCAGCAGCACGCCCTTAGGGTGCAGTCACACTTTCAGGATATGGTGTGTAAAGCACATAAGACAAGTAGTGTGACTGTAAATTGGTGTGTATGACACCAATTGAAAAGCTATTCTCTGCCATTATAGATGATTCTTATATTTAAAAGAGGTATTTTGTGGCATCCTTTATCATTGAGGGGTTGTAAGAAGGATCACAAAGTATCAATTTCATTGAATTTATGTCATTTTGTGCTACGCAACACACAGACAGTTCAGATCAATGCACAAAGCTGGTATATATATTTGTATCAACAAAATTAATTTCCATTAGCTCATAGCTAAATAAAATACATTAATTTATGTCATCAGACATCAGAATGTAAACAACAGTAAAAGGATAAAATACTGTGCACTAATGATCAGTGGGGCCAGTATATATCGTACTGTAGAACATGTAAGCCGTGGTTGAGTGAAATTAAAATCCACAATCAAACTTCATGTACACCAATTGCGACACACACACACACACACACACACACACACACACACACACACACACACACACACACACACACACACACACACACACACACACACACACACACACACACACACACACACACACACACACACACACACACACACACACACACACACACACACACACACACACACACACACACACACACACACACACACACACACACACACACACACACACACACACACACACACACACACACACACACACACACACACACACACACACACACACACACACACACACACACACACACACACACACACACACACACACACACACACACACACACACACACACACACACACACACACACACACACACACACACACACACACACACACACACACACACACACACACACACACACACACACACACACACACACACACACACACACACACACACACACACACACACACACACACACACACACACACACACACACACACACACACACACACACACACACACACACACACACACACACACACACACGAATGGGATTCACTTATCCTTTATTTATTATAACACACACATGTATTAAATGAATGGGATTCACTTATCCTTTATTTATTACAACACACACATGTATTAAATGAATGGGATTCACTTATCGGGAATCACAGATTCCAGTCAGTTGTGCAATCAAAAACTTTAAGAAATGTACATAAACTTATTTATTACAGCACTAAGAAAACAAACCTACTCATTTGTATGTAATGTCATGTCACTTTTACTGAAGTACACATTATAGAGTTATTGAAGATTAAGCCTGCAGCTGTGGTGTCGTCAATTCCGCCGTATATTTCCATTAGCAGAATCTTTGCATGACTACCACTTCCACCTATTTATGAATGAGGGCTTGCCAAGCAGTTGCCAGGATCTACTGAGTGTGTCCAACAAATTCTGTGTTGATAGTATAGTTTGATATCTTATCTGAGGTGCTCACTAAATCCCACTAAATCCCACTAAATGTGCCACTGTGAAGGTATCTCTGTGGAGTATATAGTTGCAGTGAGTACCGTCATGCAAATTCTTACTGGTAAACAATAATCTGGTACATTTTTTTTATTTACAACATCATCAAATAAGATTATTATTGTTGCCTTAGGATAGCTAATTACATACACCACAAAAAGTACATAAAATATACACAGAGGTTCAAGCCAGCGTAACAGACTGTGCTAGCAATAAGCTGCAGATGGTAACGAATTCAACAAATACAAATACAAGTGAAACAACAAGTTATACCAGTGTACTGACTAAGAGTAATTTAGCATAAAGAAATACGTAATTGTATCTATGATGACAAGGTGGCACGACGACCAAACTTGCTGATGTGTGCAGAATCAATGGCAGGAAACAGCACCTGTTGATGTCAGCATAGTAACATGAGACAACTTTCTATTATTCTGATCATAGTGTGTCACAGTGAAACTACAGTGTGTCACTGTGACACACTGGACACTGAAGTAAGTCACAGTGACACTACAGCATGCATGTAAAGTGACATTACCAAGTATCATCATAGGTTAATAGGGATTAGAATCATGCAGTGTCACATGTCAGAAGTAGCTGAGCATCGAGCGTGAATGTGGTTTTTCTGGCCATTAATGGAGTTTAGCAAGGATTAGTGTAACCATCTTACTAGCTGCTTGAGCATTAGATTGAAGACAAATAAGCTTCACTAGACAACAACTGTGCCAAGTTACAAGAACAGAAACATGACGTTATAACAACACTGAGTAAGGTTGTAACTAAGCAACATTTAAATTAGGGTGTGACATACAAACTACTCTGTTAAATTCTAAAGATCAAAGGGCTTCTAAAAAGCCACATATTGTTGATACCAGAAGGTATGTACAAAGTCTATAGGAACAAAAACATGTCTTGGTGTAGAAGTGATACCAAAATGGCATCCATATGATGAGTTTATTCTGGAAGAAAAGCCAGCCAGTGGCTACCAACAAAGCAGCTCAACCTTCACTATATACTAAAATAATAATGTTAGTCTTTTCATGGCCTTCAAAGCAGTAGCAGGTGAAATGCCCAGTGACGTTAATTGTACAGGTAGTACTCTGGGCATGTGGCACCATTTTCAATCCCCATTAAGAGTTGTATACACTACACTACACACACACTACACACACTACACACACTACACACACTACACTACACACACTACACTACACACACACACACACTACACACTACACTACACTACACACACACACTACACACACTACACTACACACACACTACACTACGCACACTACACTACACACACACTACACTACACACACATTACACTACACACACTACACTACACACACACACACACACTACACACACTACACTACACACACACACACACACACACTACACCCACACTACACTACACACACACACACACACTACACTACACACACTACACTACACACACACTACACTACACACACTACACTACACACACACACACTACACACACACACACTACACTACACACACTACACTACACACACTACACACACACTACACTACACACACACTACACTACACACACACTACACTACACACACACACTACACACACTACACTACACTACACACACACACACACTACACTACACACACACTACACTACACACACACACTACACTACACACACACACACTACACACACACTACACACACACACTACACACACACTACACTACACACACTACACTACACACACACACACTACACACACACTACACTACACACACTACACTACACACACACTACACACACTACACTACACACACACACTACACTACACTACACTACACTACACACACACACACACACACTACACAACACTACACACACACTACACTACACAACACTACAACACACACACTACACACACACACACACTACACACACTACACACACACAGACACACACACTTACCCTATTATGCACATAACTATCACAGGGGTAGCACCACACTGACAGATCAGAGAAGGACAACACCATTGAGTGGTTTGTCTCTCTAGTGTGATCCACCATGTGTTTGTTGACATAGCGACCACAGAACACCTGTAAGGGATCATGTGACCTGTGAGACTTCTCCATTATCATTTAAAAGCCCAGCTATACTGTACAGTGGAACCTCAGTTATTTGAACCCCTTGGGACCAGGGGCAGTCCATAAGACTGAAAACTCCATATCTCTGAAACTGTATATAAACATACACTACGATAGTACTGTATAGTAGGGACCACAAAGGTTTGGATGTGGCCCATGAAAAAACATCACCCAAAAACCAGCCTCATTTTCCCCTGATGACGATGATACAGTATTGGTTAGGTAAAACTAAGCCCAAACAAGCCTTCAGATTGACCCAGAATGCTTTCAATAAGTTGCTACAAAAATTTTTTTTAAATTATTAAACCTCAATGGACAGTATTGGGCAAGTTACTTTTACAAGTAACTAGTTACATATTACTTGCAGCCAAACTATTTAGTTACAGTTACATATTACCCATAAAATAAAGTAACTATAATAATATTACATATTATATTACTTTGTGTCCACAGCCTTAAGCTGTCACGCGTGAACCTACCACCTTATCATGTGACATGATTTCGTTGTTGGGCAATGTGCAAATCTTGGTTATAAGTAAGAAGCTGGTGAATAAGCTTCATTCAGTAGGCTTCATTACTTCGTAGTGGCTAGGCATTACTTAGTGGATTACTAATGATATTAGTAACTTTGTTACTTGTAGTAATAATAGATAATATTAGATTCGTTACAGTAACTGTATTACTTAGGTAACGCGTTACATTAGTAAGTAAAGTAACTTGAGTTATATTACCTGTTTTTATAGCGTATTTCATTATATTACTTAGTTACCACAAAAGTAATAATATTATGTAACGCATTACATAAGTAACGCGTTACTCCCAACACTGTCAATGGATTACTGCAAATGATAACTTTATGCTGTGTACAACTACATTCTGCTAGATAGCATGAGATAGCATAAATAATACCTTGCTAAGAACATTTAGACTTTATTTAGGCTGTTTTGGGTGGGTAATAAATCTCATATACTCCACCTTGTTTTCTAATATACTCCATGCCTTCAGGCACAATATAACATATGCTCAAAACTAGGTTTATCCAATTAGTATGCATTTTTCACGTGCAGTGATGTAATGAGGGCACTTATTTTGTCACGTGAACATGCATAGTTGCCATGGCATTAGTATTATCACAAGAAAATCAGCCGCTTTTGCCAAGCCTACAGCAGAAATAGCTGTGGATGAAGCAAGTAATCCGAGTGTAACGTGAAATAGAATCTAAAGCAGTTATATGGGCACAATGTGGAGTCTATGAAATTTATAGTGCTAACATTCTATCATATGTTCTCAAGTTGTCTAGAGGAATTGAATCTTACAGTGATGTCATTTCATCAGCCACAAGTAACATAAGTTATAGCCAGTTTGTGAGAAGTAATTACACACAACATTGAAACTATGGTGTGCCCAGAAACAACCATAAACAAAGTAACAGTTCATCAGTACTCAAACACTGTCAAGTACATATGAGTTATGAATATGATAAGCAGTTTAAATCATTTTGTGTGTTAAGATTAAAATGGTCACTGCTATTATTTGATGCATGTAGCTACATGCATAGCTACAAAGTATCTCATAGACACACCCTAAAAGCAAGGTGTTATGTGAACTATATGTAGTAAATGAATTCTTAAGATATCATTCACAAGTACATATACAGGAGACTTTGACCTCTACAATGCAATATCATATGTTGTGTCCATGCAAATAATCGCTATATGGGCACAATGTGGAGTCTATGAAATTTATAATGCATTGTAGAGGTCAAAGTCTCCTGTGGGTAGTTGGAAAAGGCAGATATGGTTGGATGCGGACACGGATAATTTTTAAAATACACGCTTACATTTATAAAACAGTTATTTTTCATACCTAACGTTGTTTTTACAGCAGCATTTGCTTCCAGACCCAAGCACCAATCTTGTCATAGTACTTATCCATATATAAGTGTATGTGCGAAGGATAGACTAGCACTCTAAAGACCACATAGTGTTGTATACGTGCTCTAGAAATCTAATTCAGAGCCACAGAGATTAATCTAGCATGTCCCAACTTAATCTCGTAGGCCAGGTCCTTGAAATCCTCAACACTCAGTATAAGTGCCTACGCCTTATACTAAAAGGCGTAAGATTGTGGATTTGGCCTGCTAAGCTAAGTTGCATGGGGCATATAAGCTAATCTCTACAACTATATAACTGTGTAATAGACTTTAGAGTATGTGTACAACACAACATGGTCTTTGGCATGCTGTGGAGTGCTGGTCTAGTCCTTTGCACGTATGCTTATAAATGGATAATCGCTATGACAAGATCAATGCCTGGGTCTGGAAGCGAAGACTGCTGTAAAAACAACGTTAGGTATGAAAAATAACTGTTATATAAATATAAAAGTGCTTTTTGAAAATTCCCGTGTCCGCGTCCGACCGTATCCGCTATTTCCAACTACCCGTCTCCTGTATATGTACTTGTGAATAGTATCTTAAGAATTCACTTACTACATATAGTTCACATAACACCTTGCTTTTAGGGTGTATCTATGAGATACTTTGTAGCTATACATGTAGCTACATGCATCAAATAATAATAGTGACCATTTTAATCTTAACACACAAAATGATTTAAACTGTTTATCATATTCATAACTCATATGTACTTGACAGTGTTTGAGTACTGATGAACTGTTACTTTGTTTATGGTTGTTACTGACCACACCATAGTTTCAATGTTGTGTGTAATTACTTCTTACAAGACTGCCTATAACTTATGTTACTTGTGGCTGATGAAATGACATCACTGTAAGATTCAAAGAATAAAAGCCAGTTCCTCTAGACAACTTGAGAACATATGATAGAATGTTAGCACTAGTGATATTATTGTACTGCACTGGCAAGATAGTAACTGCTACTGAACAATGTGATGCTTATCAGTTTAGCACTCCTTTATATCCTGGAGAGTCTTGTAAGGAGATCTATAATGGGAACCCACAAACTCACAACAGGTCAGGATATTATTGGCTTATTAATCCTCCTCGTAATGTATACTGTGATATGGAGCAACGAGCAGTGTGTGGTAATATTGGTGGATGGACTAGAATTGCTAGTGTTAACATTACCAGAGAAGATGAATGTCCAACTGGATGGAACAAGAGCTCACAAGATGGTATCAGTTTCTGTAGATCACCGAGTGACAAAGCTGAGTGTTATCCCATAATATTCTCCTCTAAAGGAATAAATTATCAGAAAGTTTGTGGAATGGCTAGGGGTTACCAGAAAGGATCGCCTGATGCGTTTACTACCAGTACACAGCAAGCTGCCGATGGAATATCCATAACACAAGGTGATTCACACCAACACATTTGGTCGTTTATTGCTAGGGTGTATGATGTTAGCCCAGAAATACATTCTGCATCCAACTGTCCATGTGCTACTAATCCTGGTGCAAGACCAACTACATTTGTTGGATCTAACTATTCCTGTGAATCAGGTGTTAACAGTGGAGAATATAATGATGATGCTTACTATTTGTTGGATCCTTTGTGGGACGGACTTGATTGTCCTACTGGTAACACTTGTTGTGATAACCACAACCTACCATGGTACTATAGGGAGTTGGATATGGCTACTATGGATGATGTGGAAGTAAGCATGTGTACTGATGAAGAATATTCAAATGAAGGCATCCTTGTGGATCAACTGGAACTGTACATACTATGATGTAATACATACTATGATGTAATACATACACATGTGTACACACAGTATTAAAGTTGAAGCAACTGTTATTGTGTTATACGTAATCATGTCTTGGTGAATTTGAAACTATGTAATTTTATATTAACATGATTTCTATATCAAATGGTACAGTAGTACCGTTTAAGTAGAGATCACAATTTTCGCACGCCGCCTCAAAATTCTTCCTTTGAAAATCATCCTACAGACATTGTATGTGGTGAAAATCACCTTTACAGAATAGTACTAGTCCATATAATACAGCATTAGATGTGACCCAGTCTGAGAAAACCGGTCTTATTGCCCATGTGAGCAAATTCGATTTTTCACCCAGGACACAAAGCTACATGAATAAACTATCTAATTCCACAATCAAAATCAGCTAGACTTGAGTGGTCTGGTTTTGCTGGCTGCTTTTCCCAAGCCCAGTGGAGATCTGTACGTGCGGTATGGATCCTTAATGGAGCTCTGGTCAGCCTGGGGATGACTGTATGTGGCTGTACAGCTCTGTGGTGTTGAATAAGTACCTCTGCTGTGAATTTCCTTTCATTTTAGCCAATTTTGAGATCTCAGTGGCCCAAAACTTGGCCTAATTCATCCCAATGCCTTCCTTTTCAATTTATGAACACCACCTTGCCCGTCTTCCAGGCCCCCTGCCTCCCACCCATTTTGCAGCTCACCTGATACAGTCAACCTCAGTTTAAAAACTATCTAAAATGGTGGAAAACTTAGTTGTTGGCTACTTGCACAGTGGATGCTGTGGAAGGTAAGGAATTGGTGTAAAACGTGTGAAAGTTTGGTACACATAGCTTCAACCATTGGCGAGCTACAACACACTAAATACTTAAAACCAGCGTTTCGGTTTTCCCAGACTGGGTCACAAATATAAAACACTTACACAGGTGGCCGGATATAGGATTTTTAAAAAATGCCAAAACTCGGATTTAGTCTCACTGCTTCATTGCCACTGCCTGCCTGACCACAGTTGCAAGGCTAGAGGCCAAACCATGGCGAGGCAGTGCATGGCCACCATTTTATGCCACAATAACAAACTCACCAATGGGATGTGCCTTTTGGGTTCTGACGAGTGTAGGCCTTCTGCACCTTGTCTTTCTTTTATCTTCAATCAGGCTGCTTGTCTTCTTCATCCAACAAAACCATATTGAGGCACTAATTTTCAGTATCAAAACATTCCTTCGGCCGCATATTTAGATGCCACAGAATTATTTCAGAGCTGGATTTCAGAAACACTTCAATCCTGGCACTACTATAAGAAGTATACTAGCTAGATATCTGCAACTTCACAGTTGGGATCCCGTTTGTGACCACACCCATCAATAAAGATCTAGGTGGACTAATAACGATAGAGTACGAAGACCATGCACACCTCTTAACAATCTAGCTATTTACTTAACAGTAAACAAGATGACCTCACCCCTTATTGGTCTAGCTAGCTTCACACCCCTTGGCTGACTTGAGATACTCTAATACAACAGTCGTGTATGACATTCTAATAGAATAGTCACAAATTACCGTATGGTTGAAAGGTTACATTTTCGAAAAATTGGAAAATAACTATGTGTTTTTGAAAATATTTTTTCAAAAATAGTACATCCTGGCTTTGAAGTGACAATCAAAGAAAGTATGATTTTTGTGAGTGCACGCATGCATAGTTTCTACTAATATCAGTTAGCTGTAGACCTAATGTATTATAGCTAGGCACTAGGCCACACAAGTAGCTAGCCATATAACTATAACTACCATGCGTGTGCATATGAGCGAGCACGAATGACACCACGAGTCTTGAAGCCTATAAGAGCTCAAGAGACCAGAAATTACTAGGAAAGACTATAATTATCAGCAAACATCTATATGGGCTAAAAATGCCATGTACTTAGCTATGGCTCAATCCGCAGCTCGATCCGCAGGCTACTGAGGCAAAATCTGCCAAACAACCTACGAAGGAAGACGCTAGGATAGCTAGACGGGATTCTATCAAAGTCAGATTGGGCATTTATCTAGCTAGCTATACTGAACAATCAAAGCAGCAAGTTCTAGTTATGTATGTGATCAATGCAACCACTGTTAGCTTTCTTCATGAATTAATTATCTACGGCGTGGCGCAGTAAAGAGTTGTTTCGAAAATATTTTTCAAATTTCCAATCAAGCACACTTTTTCAAAAATTTAACCTTTCGAAAATTTCCCGCTATACGGTACATCGTATAGTACCTAGCTGTGCTACAACAAAAAACTAGACTAGTATTTTAAAAAATAAAAATGAAGTAGGGATCTACCATACAGCGTAATAATTCGACGGGGGGGGAATTTTGACGAAATTCGTCAAATTTTTGCAATTCGTCAAATTTTTCCTCGTCAAAGCTCACGTGACTGGTTAATTAGAATACTGAAGTCAGCACATTCGTCAAAATTTTCCTCGTAAATATTTGACAATGAGTGAATTCGTCAAAATTTCCCCCCGTCAAATTATGCTGTACGGTATGTGATAAAAAGTAGTGAAACAAGAGATGAATGATGATATTACAGTGGGAAAGCCCCTACTTTGGCACATTTTTTCAGTGCCAAAGTAGGGACTTTCCCACCGAGCTATGCTGTAATACCATCATTCATCTCTTGTTTCACTACTTTTTATTGCACAGATCTCTACTTCATTTTTAAATTTTTGATACTAGTAACCTTAAAATAGCACAAAGAACATTTGGTAATAATTCATCTATCCTAATAGTACAGTCACTACTCTAATAGAGCAATCATTTCTGTAATTCGGTTAACTCTGGTAAGTGGGATCTGGATAATTGAGGTTCCACTGTACATATGATGGGGCAAATGCAATTGAACTACATAGGTGCTTGATGCAGTTCTATACTTTGCAGAATTTATGACAACGGCAATTTTGGTGCATCATGATTATAATAAGCACTTCTACACTTAGTGATACCTGATAACACACTAAACAAGAATCACTACTGCTCTTACCTGATAACACACTAGACATATCCAGTTCTCACTGGAATCTCCACAAGTGACACAAGGTTGTTTGGCATCCAGTGATCCTCCTGGGGGGAGTGGCTGCACTTCCTCCAAATGTGGACAAGTTGATAATGGTTGAACTGCAAACACTCTTGTCTGTGTGTACATGTGTATGTCATCACTGGATAACATGATTTATACTGTGCTCACATGACCACTGAGCTCCAGTTGTTCTAATAGTTCAGTGACATCATCCTTCCTGCTGGATGGCTGCTCTGCACTTTCTTGTGGGAGGGGCTGCTCTGCACTAGCTTGCAATTGGCCTGAATCAACTTGTGGGTGTGGCTGTTCTGTATTGCCTTGTGGCTTGGGTTGCTCTGAAGTAGCCTGTGGGAGGGGTTGTTATTGTACACTGCTCGGCTATAGTTCAATTGATTTATAAGTGAAGTAGGGTCCCAGCAATAAAAAGTGGTGAAACAAGAAATGAATGATGGTAGCTAGCAATCCCTAAATTATTGGCATGTTACCACCATCTATTCAATGCCAAAATAGGGATTTTATCACCTACCACCTACCATCATTCACATTTCTTATTTCACTATGTTTCATTGCTGGAACCATACTTCACTTTTATATTAATTAAATTCTTTTAGAAAATTCGACTAAATATTTCCTTTGATGTCTGAGGTTACTAAATCCAATAGAAACCTGTGGTGGGGTTACTAAGGTAACCTGTGGTGGGGTTACTAAATAGTTAGCACCTGTGGTCTCGCTGGTGGTTGTTTACTATTATTTATTCATATTGGCAAAGTCAAAAACAAAATGTCCTTACTTACTTTCTGGACAAGACAGGCATCACTAGCCTTCCAATTCCATACCAATGTCAGGCACGGTGTGGCACAAACACAACAAACTCAACTTAATTCCAATGCTAGCATGTACAATTTGCCACTTTCTCTCACTCTATGGGTTTTATAACTTTTTAAAAATTCACTATCCACCACATGAAGGTGTTTTGTTTTTGTACGATGGATTCTGTGAAAGTGTCTGCACTATGCACGATATTTCTACAGTATGATATTTTAGTGGCAACATTTTGGGTGGCATGCACCATATTAGGGGGAACCCTACTAAACAGTATTACCATATACTAAAACACTTTCAACATGATCAACTTACTGTGCCTCCCTCAATGGGTGTGGCATTACTGTTCACTGTAATGTGGTGTGAATAACATATTAGAGGATCACATGATCACTAACGATTATGTCTGAGGCACTTCCAGTAGGGGGCAAGAGCCACTGCAGTAGATGATATACACTTGAGGGCCCTGTATGAGTAGGGGAGATAGTTAGTGTAACATGTGGACAGTTTGAGAGAAAACATTATAATATTGTGTGTCATGTGTACTAGTGCTCTGCGATATATCAGTAATACCGTTTATCATAATAAATTATCAGAACTAATTATCATACAGTGACAGCCTTTGATAACTGATATATCAAAATACCGGTATATCGATGAATACCGGTATAGGATTGCTTTTAACTCAGCCTTTGGTGTTTAACTATCCAATTTGTTGATGGTTTAGCAGACATGCCCTATACAAAAACCTGAGGTTGTCACATTACAACACATTGTACTGAACTATATATTTTTGGTTTTTGGGATGATACTGCTTCATACTAGGCCCAAGAAATGATGCAATAGTTACAATAACAAGCTAACTAAATACTGATATACCGTGATATTTTCCTGTTACTAATACCGTGTATTCAAATTTCAATACCGCCAAGTACTAATATGTGCTTTATCTAGTCTGGTGTTATCACATTTCCCACTGATGAACAGACATCTGGTCTGTAATGGCATCTTTGTACATACAGTAGTACGTACCTGGAGCCTAGCTAGTGGTCTGGTGTGACTTTAGTACTCTGAAGAAGCCATACTGCACGTAATCACAATATCAGGAGATTTGATTGGTACTACAACTGTAGTTGGAGTACTACTTATAATAGCCCAGTAGTAGTAATGCCAATTAATACTGTACCGTATGTTTGTTGTAAGGGCATATGCAATTATGTGAATGAGTCTTAAAGTTGAATGTGCTCCAATGGCACAATGACTACAATGAGGTACATAACCAATGAATAAGCTCCCAAGATTCCTAGAGGCACCACATAAGGTGGAGCACTTGTTGTGACCTGTCACATGTCATGTTCTTTCAGATAATGATGGAGTCACATTTCTGATAGGGAGACCTGCCAAAGTTAGATTTGAATGAAGATACAGAGTGAGATGGTATGTATATGGTGGGACATTATTAATACTATGACATCATACAAGTGAAGACATCAGTGTTGTGTTTGTTAAGAGGTACGTATGCTCCATCCATCCGTAATTGTCACATAGTCAGATAATGAAACAGTAGAGTTAAGATATTTCAGGTGATACAAGCAACAAGAGGAAAATCCACACATGACAGTTTTGTCTGACATAAAGATAATATCATGTGCCACATCACTGAGGGCTTAATTACAGAGACTACTAAGAGCCTGAGCTGTGTACTGTAATTGTAGAAGACATAGAGCAATGAGTAGTATTGCCTAAACTAAACACACATTAACCTAAGCAAAGCAGCTGCACTGCAGCAGTATGTATGCTATAAGTCTAAACAAGTTACTTTGCATGTGGAGACATTACCAACAATGTCCTACTTGTAATCAACAGTGCTATATAAAAACTATGCCACTTTGTATTGTAGTGAACTGACACATAGCATGCTGTGTTCTATTGTATTGCTCACATGTGTTGGTGACTTGTATCCCAATATTCTAGAAGTTGTTACAACAACTAATGGCACAGAAGCTGATGTAATTCTCAAACAGTTACTGTCCTTGTAGTAGAAGCAACAGAGTCCTATAGCGTATGATTGTCTGCCATGGAAAATATCCATAACATGTAGCCTGTTTATTACGGCAAATATGATGGAATTGTCCAGAACTAGTAACTAACATTATATGATGTAATGTATTGTGTATCACGTGCATGTATGTGCTGGTTAGTGCTGGTTAGTGCGCTTCATTAGTAGTGTTAACACGTCCCAGAACACGTGTAGTTGAAGTGGTCCGCTGTTGTCAAGATCGTCCATTCGAATAGCTTCGAACCTCCCTTGTACTTCTAACTAACTATCACATTTTGGTGCTTTATCGGACCAGGGATTTGATAGATGCTCTACAGCATGCCAAAGCTTCCAGACGTGGTGGGTGCTCCTTTGTGATGAAACTCTTTACCAAGGCCCACGCTATCACTGAAGCAGATGACGAAGTCACTCCCCAGTCTATCTCGCAAGCGGACAAAGAGACTATTGACCTCGTGTTAAGCCAATTGTCAGCGAAGAAACGTCAACTGGAAGAACTGGACCAGACGATCCTCGCAGCGATCACTACCGAACAGGAACTTGAAGATGAAGTAACAGACGCCGAGATGTACCATTTTGAACTAGCTGAGAAGATTGTTATGCTAGGAAAGTTCTCCACTGCGTCAACAACTACCAGAACAAACCAGCCAGCACCTCCAACCCCAATACAGCAGGATCAGCAACTACCAGAACAGCGTGTGGTGGAGCAGAGCAACAGAGAGGACACTGATCAACCTAGTGCAACTAGAAATGCCATCTCATCTATCTCAGTGAGTAATACATTGTCGCACACACCTGTTGTACATAACGTGCGTCAGTCTGTGTGTCAGTTACGAAAACTAACTATTCCTACCTTTAGTGGGGACTCCCTCCAGTTCCAAACCTTTTGGGACTCATTTGAAGCAGCTATACATAACAATAAGGGGTTAACTGGGATACAGAAATTTCATTACTTACGGGCACAGCTGCTGGGTGATGCAGCTCATGTCATTGACAACCTTCCCCTAACAGACAAGAACTATGAACACTCTGTGGCTTTGCTGTAGGACAGGTTTGGGCAGCCATATAAGTTAGTTAGTGCACACATGGATGCACTAATGAACCTTCCCAAGCCTGCTAACAATCTGGCCAGCCTTCAAGCCTTTCATGATAAGTTAGAAAGCCACATGAGAGCACTTCAATCCTTGGGGAAGTCTCGTGACTCTTATTGTGCAATGCTGACTCCCATGGTTCTGGGAAAGCTTCCTTTAGAACTCAAGAAGCAGTTCGCAAGAGAACACAGTAGTGGAGGGTGGACCATTAAGGACATCGTGGCTTGTATTCTAAAGGAAATCCGGGTCCTTGAATTAGGCTATTATTCTAATAGTCATTCACACAGCACTGCTGCATCCTTTCACACCGCAGCTAGAAAGCCTTTAGCCAAGCAAGGGAACAAGGAACTGGCATGTACTCACTGTAACGGCCCACATACTGCCAACCAGTGCACTGTCATCAAAGACCACCAGCAACGCACAACCATTGTGAAAGCAGCTGGGTTGTGCTTCAACTGCTTAGCAAACCATAGGGTCTCGCAGTGTACCTCTCGTAGGCGATGTAAACAATGCAACCAAAAGCACCACACCAGCTTGTGCCCTCCAGCAGTCTCTACTCCTCCCTCACTCCCTTCTCCTGCAAACAGTAGTGTACAGCCATCCCCAACCCCCACCAACTTACAGCCACCTCACAACAACAGTGGTGTACAGCCAACCCTTCCTCCCACAACTAGCAATGAACAAGTATCTTCATATACCACGGTGACTAGATCCACATCTCCACCTGTGTCAGTCCATAGTGTTTGCCTTCTGAAGACAGCTATTACAACTGTTTCAGCTGGTTCAATCAGCACAGAAGGCAACATTCTCTTTGATGAAGGGGCACAGCACTCCTTCATTTCCCAAAAAATTGCTGACAGACTTAGCTTACATCCACCACATTCAGAACAAATCTCTCTGTCGTCATTTGGTAACCTGGCTTCCTCTGATAGATTTCTTCAGGTAGCTACTATTTTAGTGCACACTCAAGATAGGAGTGTTATCCCAATCTCAGTGTTGGTGGTACCACAGCTTGCAGCTCCATTGCAAAATTCTGTGTGGATGGAAGTAAGTAAGATGCCATATTTGAAGCACCTACAATTGGCCCATCCTGTAACTGAGGATGACAGCTTTGAGATTAACATTCTTGTGGGGGCTGACTACTACTGGACATTTGTCCAAGACCAGGTCATATGTGGCGATGGTCCAGCAGCAGTCAAGTCTCGCTTGGGCTACCTACTTTCTGGTCCTCTATTACAACCGTCAGCTGCTGTCAACTTGGTCTATATCAACTTCACAGCAGTAGACTTCCAGAACTTAGACACCTTCTGGAAATTGGAGTCAAGTGGAACCTCCCCAAGCACCGTTGACAGTGGTGATAACTTCTTGAAGACCTACATGCAAACTAGCATTGCATGCCAGCCTAATGGAGCCTTATCTCTCAAGTTCCCCTGGAAGGAGGACCATCCCTTCCTACCCTCTAATTTCTCTATCTGTGCTAAGCGAACCAGATCCTTGGCTCACAGGTTAGCTAAGGATCCAGAACTCCTGAGCATGTATGGCCAGATCATTGCTGATCAGGAGTCCAAAGGGTTTATTGAGAAGGTAGATAACTTCAACACCCAACGGGCACATTACATTCCCCATAGGGCTGTTAGGAAGGACTCGGCTACCACACCAGTCCGCATTGTGTATGATTGTAGCTGTAGACGGTCTGCCCACTAACCCAGTTTGAATGACTGCCTTCATGTAAGGCCACCCTTTCTGAACCACCTATGTGCCATACTCCTACACTTCCGTTTATATGTGTATGGTTTCTCAGCTGACATTGAGAAAGCATTTCTCCACGTGCAGCTTAACAAGTCAGATAGAGGTTTCACCCGCTTTCTTTGGCTAACCAATCTGAAGGATCCTAACAGCCCATTCCAGGCATACCGGTTTAAGGTTGTCCTGTTTGGAGCAAGCTGCTCACCATTTATGCTGAATGCTGCACTGACATATCACCTACAGCAATATCCATCAGCAGTGTCTACCGACATAATTAGTAGCCTGTATGTTGATAATGTAGTTTCAGGCTGTGACACTGAGCAAGAAGCTACTCAGTATTTTCTAGAGTCCTGTTCCCTGATAAGTTCATCAAAGTTTAACCTGCGTGCCTGGGCATCTAACAATCCTTCTCTAAGAGCTCTAGCAGAACAGTACAAGGTTGCTGAGACAAAGGAGACTGTTAAAGTGCTTGGCTTATGCTGGAACGTTGGACTTGATGAACTATCACTATGCTCAAAACCTGAGCCTGTCAGAACCCCAGTTACTAAACGTGAAATCCTTCGCTACACCTCTTCCATCTTTGACCCACTATGCTTAGTTACTCCAGTGACCATAACCACCAAGCTACTACTGCAAGAGCTTTGGCAGGACAATGTATCTTGGGATATTGAGCTGAATGACACCTATCAGCTAAAGTGGGCTTCCATTGTAGCAGACATCTCAATTGCTTCACAACAGTGTTTCCCGCAGCAGTGCATTCCTAAGCTCGATCCCTCTGCCACAACTCTGCATGTCTTCGCGGACGCAAGTCCAAAAGCATATGGAGCTGCTGTCTACATCCAATGTGGCAACCACTCATCACTACTAATATCTAAATCCCGTGTAGCTCTAGTAAAACAACACACACTACCTAGGTTGGAGCTCATGGCTGCAGTCATTGCAGCTCGCCTAGGTTCCTTTGTAGTGAACTCCCTTAACCATACAACGGACATCTTTTACTGGTCTGATAGCCAGATAGTTCTTTACTGGATCCAAAGTAAGAAGAGCCTAAAACCATTCATTAAGCATAGAGTAAAAGAAATTTTAGACATCTCATCGAGTTGGGGATACTGTCCAACTGCTTGTAATCCAGCAGATCTGGTAATCCGTGGACTGACAGCTGAGCAGCTAGTTGACTCAACACTGTGGAGATATGGCCCTTCATGGCTATAATCTCCTTCTGAATGGCCCACCTGGAACCCTTCAGAAGCCTTACTTGTAGAAGCTAACAGTGTAGAAAGCCCTCTGTCGTCTATTAGAGTCCACAACACAACCATATCACTGCCCACCCATGGTAATCACCGTGTAATTGACCCCTCTGCTTACAGCAATTACACCAAGTTACTTGACGTGACTGCTTATGTCCTTCGCTTTGCCCATAACACTAGGCAAAAGCTATTTAAGCTTAGGGGACCATTGACACCGTCTGAATTGTCTACTGCCGATGTTCAGTGGGTATCCAGTGCCCAACAGCAAGGATTTCCAGAGAAAATACACAGCTTGTGCTCCACTTCTCGCTCCTCGCAACCACCACTGGTGAGACAATTGCAACTTTATCTGGATCACACCGGCCTGATTCGTTGTGGTGGTAGGATTCACAATGCACCACTCACAGAATCTGCCAAGTTTCCTTTCCTTCTGCCACCGAAGGATCCCTTCACTTCCCTCCTCATATGGCACACTCACAAGCAACAACACCATGCTGGTGTGAGTATGACGCTGACTACTCTCCGTCAAATGTATTGGGTGCCATGTGCAAGGCAAAGAATTAGAGCCTTGTTGAGGAAGTGTGTGACTTGCAGGAAACTAGCTGGACGGCCATACACTGTACCAGATCCTCCACCACTCGTTAAGGCCCGTGTACAGCAATCCATGCCCTTTGAAGTCACTGGTGTTGACTTCACAGGTGCACTGTTTGTGAGGAGTGAAGTGGAACGAAAGGTATATGTATGTCTATTTACTTGCGCTGTCACTCGTGCTGTGCATCTTGAGATTGTGAATGCTTTCTACATGCTTTCTGGCGTTTTAGTAGCAGAAAGTCCCTGCCACATCTCGTCCTTTCAGACAATGCATCAACCTTTCTTTCTGTTGCTGACCAACTGATGGCCTTATTCTCTTCACCCTCTCTCACCAATGCTTTATCCAAGCATGGTACAGAATGGAAGTTTATCCCCAAACGGGCTCCCTGGTTTGGGGGGTTTTGGGAGAGGCTGATTGGGTTGACTAAGCTGTCCTTGAAGAAGGTCCTGGGGAGGGCATTTACAACCTTTACCAGTCTACAAACCTTGATTGTTGAGATTGAGGCCATTCTCAATGATCTCCCTCTTACATATGTCCCTACAGACATATGTGACCCCGACCCAATCACCCCAGCCCACCTGCTATATGGTAGGAAGATAGTTTGTGTACTGTACCACATGACCCCACAGTACAACCAGTGTGATCCTGACTTTGGAGAGACTGAATTACAATCATTGGCCAAGAAACAAGCCACCCTGCTTCAGCATTTTTTGACGAGATGGAGAAGAGAGTATCTAACCGGATTAAGAGAGTTCCACCAAGCCAGTACTCCTAACATCCAAACTGTGAAACCAGGAGCTGTTGTCCTAGTCCACGATGATACTCCTCGTATCAGTTGGAGACTTGCTGTAGTAGAAGACACCATTGCTGGAGAAGATGACTTAGTAAGAGCAGCCAATATTAGAACATCTTCCGGCAGAACCAACCAGCCAGTTACCAAGCTCTACCCTCTAGAGGTGAATTCTACAGATCCTCTACTCAAATCTTGCTCAACACCCCAGTCAGTGAACTCATCGGATAGTGGTGACCAGACAGTAGACCAAGAGAATACTATGGAAGAAAGACCTGCCCGTCAAGCTGTAATCCGAGGAGACAGCAAGTCAAAGAATGGACACAAACATTATGTGGCCCCCCGGAGGATGTCCAGAACTAGTAACTAACATTATTGTAGTATGATGTAATGTATTGTGTATCACATGCATGTATGTGCTGGTTAGTGCACTTCATTAGTAGTGTGAACACCTCTCGGAACACGTGTAGTTGAAGTAGTCCGCTGTTGTCAAGATCGTCCATTCGAATAGCTTCGAACCTCCTTTGTACTTCTAACTAACTATCACAGGAATAACTGGCTATAAATTTTACTGGTTCTAGGCATCATTAGTCTGACCTTATATGTACAAAGTGGAAGTTGGAAAATTACGCCCCTGCAACTTCAAAAAGGAAAAGTCATATGATTAACATCCAGAAAGAAATACTCGCTGAAGTGTGGCCGTCACTAGTTTATTATGGTATAGGTACAAGGTGTATGACATCTAAAAGGATACAACACACCCATACAGCTACGTACAAGTATGAAGCGAATAGCAGAGATATTGTCATACTGTGGTCTGTCAATGAAAACCATTGTAATGTCTAGAGCAGATTGGCCATTCATGAATTTCACATTTTGAACAGCACAGAGTGTCACAATTCATTTTACACGTAAGTACATATCCATTCTACCATCTTCTGGCCACTGATTCATTTATATAACCTTTCATAGTAAAATAATTTAAAAGCTTTAGTGGTAATATTATTAGCTGAGTATACCTAAATTTCAGCTCTTTGTCTATCGTACAAGAATTAGCTTTCAGTTCAAGGACATTCATGCCTTCCTCATCCACCTTTATACAAACATTTTGCCATGTCTTCTTTCAGTTCAATGTCAAGTCAACTTGCTTGAATGTACTACGTGGCCACCTCAATTGAATACAGTACAACTGTAAATCATACACAGTGAAGAAACGGTGGTTATTTAAATTTGCATTACAAATCAAAATCACCACGTGTATTGTGTATACAGACTATTATACCACAAGGTGCTTACTTGTCGTTAGCTATCATTCCACCCTTAAGTCGTGGAGGGGTGTGACCAAGTAGTACCCTACAGATAGCAACCATCGACTGAGCTATTGATGTCAAGTTGTACCCACCCTATGACACACCCACATTATGATGTCATATTACACAATATTACATCACCTCCAGTACCACCACCATCCTCCCCTCTGCTAGACCACACAACTGATGGATCATGTGAGCATACCCATGTGGGGTGACATCATAACAGCCCTGAGGGTAGCAACTCTTACTGATACACACTATGTTGCTATGGTAACACTTACTAGGGGATCTCCCCTAGCAGCATCCAGTCCACATGCCACTAATACAAGGTCTGGGTTAAACTAGAGGATACTGGAGTAACAGGGGTGGCTTATAACCATATTCAATTTTACCTCATAAGCCACAGGCATTAATACCCGATGAAAGGCAGTCAAGTAGTCACCATCACCCATTGTAGCCTGAGGGAAAAAGAACAGGATACAAAATGACAACACACTACACACACCAAAAGAAAAATTGTTCTGAGAGCTTGGGTTTCTCAAATGTAGTAATACAGTATCATTCCACAAGAAAGATGGTGGAATCAACAAATGTGATGGAGACTTCAAAGTCCCCAGTATTGCAAACCCAGACATATACACTCCTTGTTGATACCTGACAAAAAATTTTTTGAAAGCGTATAACTCCATACAGTTGTGTAGTGTAATATAATGCCTAGGAAACTGGTGGACAACTCAGCTAAACTGTTAAATAGCACAAAACCAGACAGCTATATTTCCGTGATGCAATCAAAATGTCAATATGCAAACATGTGTATCAGTTTGCCACACAACCTATACAACTAGAGTGTATCATGACATTGATATGTATCACCTAATGGAGAGTCTTATTGGAGAGTCATATACTATTAGTACAAACAACAGGTACATACACAAAAGGCTAAGTACCTGTACAAGGTGGTCCCCAGCACTATATGTACCAAACTTAATTTGAATATGCATACAGATATTGATCAAGCTGCAAGGAGTGCTAACTATTAACCTTCATTTCGGTATAACTCACACAAACACGCACACATGCACACACTGTGTACACACAGACACTACATGTGTACGTACACATACATACTAACCCAGTTCCATGCAAAGTTCATATTATAACCAGCTCCTTTATTATTGCCCACCATATCATAATTAGCATCAGTTGATTCAGGATAGAAGGTATGGTCGTCATAGCGATGGAGAGAGCAGTATAACACACTAAATGGAGATCATGTGATCCAGCTAAATCATATGATCTCCTACCTAGGATCATCATAGAAGAAATGTTGAATCCCGTTACCATGGTGAACATCCCAGTCAACTATCAGTATCCTAGCAACAGAATACATTTACCAATGAACAAACTATTATGTAGCTGAAATTATGACTCATAATATTTACTAGAATGTACAGTAGGTCTCCTTGATTATTCGGACACAATTATCCAAACAATACAAATAACTGTTCTATTAGAATATACTTAGACAATTGCTGTACATTGTATTAGAGTAGCTATTGAACAGAGCTCTGTACATTATAGTTAAAGCACCGCCGCACGTGTGTACGGAAAATACAGCACAAGGGGGCATGTCGAGAGGCTAATACAGCACGAGGCGAAGCCAAGTGCTGTATTTGCCTCGAGACATCCCCTGAGTGTTGTATTTTTCATACACACAAGCATAGGCAGTGCTTTAAGTGTTATATTGTACTTCCTGGTCGTCTGGCTTAAAGTGATTTTCTCTAGTACTCAAACCACTGCGATTTTTGGTGATCAGGGTAAGTGTTTAACTAATATATTTCTAGTCATAGAACAAACTAATAGAATTAGTTTGGCTAGTTTTAGCGATTTACAAGGTCAAGCACGTGATCAATTGTGCTGTCTTGGTGGAGTCGTGTTTAAAAAGCGACTTCGTGATCAGACGATCAGTAAGTGTTTATACAATCTATTCCTAGCTGTAGAACGAACTCGTAGGATTATTAGTTTGGCTGGTTTTAGTGATTTACAGTGTGTTGTTTACGTAACATTCCTTAAATAAATTCTTCATACTGTATCTTCCCAAATAGCTGCATAACTGTACTGTATGAGTCATACAGTACAGTTATGCAGTTGATTATTACTGTATGGACAATACGATACGTGGCATCGCTTTGGTCCTCCCACGCAAAGTACAATATATAAATGAATGGACAAATTCACTTAACTGAACACATTTGTAATTGAACTAGTATACAGGTGTTCAACTAGTGGAGGTCTCTTGTAAAATACACACATGCCAATATGCTCAGTTTTCACAAGCCTGGCTACATATTTTAGAAGATGACATGATTACAACGGTGTTGAATTACCTGTTAACATCGTCTCTTTTTAATGCATCCCTTGCTGCAATGGCGACCGTGTCAAAGTAGCAGTACCCTCGGGGACGGTCCACCTCTGCATGGTGACCGGGTGGCCTGTTACCATGGTGAACAAGTAAGGATCACATATGAGCTAACATAAATTACCTGACAACAGCAATTCCATTCTTCAGTTTACCATCACACACCAGCTTTGTCATCTCCACCGTCGTTCCTGCTGCTAGTAATGCTGATGTGTACACAGCCTGAGGGGATTAGTGACAATAAACACATAACAACTAGCATATTAGCATTATAGCATACAAGCCACACCCTGTACAGTATAAGGCAAGGCACATTTGACTCGTTAAGAAAAACCTGACGAGTATCGTGATATTTTGTAGTACTAAAATTATTTCTCAAACTTCTTCTAATTTGCCCTCAATGGTAGATACACTAGTAGTATAAATTTATAGTCTACATTGTTACTCATTTTGCTTGCGAGTATTCGTCCTGTTTCGTTTGGGATGAATACTTGTGAGCGAAACGGGTGCCACACCCTTTCACCCTTTAATTAGCAAGTTATATAATCATTCGCACTCTTGTGAGACGATGCTACATTTGCGCGGTACCATATTCAACCAATGCTGCCCAATCCTCATGAAAGAATCATGAGGATGGCTTGTTGTTGATATGTTTGGTGGAAATCTTCATGATCCTACTATACAGTACTATCATACTTAATACAACAAAGTGTGCAACATATAACGGGTTATTTTCAAGGATAAAAATAACAACAATCCATGTGTAAAATTTTGACCCTCAAAAACTAAATGGTACACATCTGTATACACACAGAGTATGGGGACAATTCAACAATTACTTACATTAGTGAAATAAACATCATCATGTTTAGATGCTAGCTCTTTCAGCTGATCTTCTGAAGCAGTGCCACACCCCTTAATCATCTCAATAAGGTCATTACTATATGATGTAATAAATAATGATATTGTATACTTCATCACAGGGGCATGCACAATTTTGAAAAGTGGGTTTTAATTAAAGTGATCAACGACATTTCGAGTGACTGTTCTATTAGAGTAATTGACATACCATTTTGTTCGTTCTCAGAATTATGACACAGTAGTATAAATGCTATTACATTGCTGACAAGCAAGTTGATATAATGTATGAGGCACAAGTAATTAGCAACATTAGGAGCAGTGGATCAGGGCAAAGAGTAAACTGGAAAAATTAATCTTCTATGGATACAATTCTGAGGAGTCTGGGATATGCCCCCCCCCCCCCACCTACCAGGATAGCTTTTAGATTTAAAGAGCTAACACTACCTACTGTGTATTACTAGACTAACAACATTCTGTGGGATGGCATGATTTTTTTCAAGGATACATACTGCGTAATTATAGCCTACACTTATTTTTCTACAATGGAACAACGTAACACTTCACCATTTGAAATATTACTTTGTAGAACAATGTGACAAGTCCCTATACTGTATGTATAGAAGCATAAACTGTTACAGAAATAATATTCATGGATTTGGTGTATGATAAAATGCCATTGAAAAAAGGATCTTGAAAAATATCTCTGTAGCCTTTTAGAAACACACTTTCCTGATGCCTGTAGCAAAAATAATTTTAATGGTCTATGGCACATAATTTTGAAGATATCAGCTCAACAGTGAGACCGTCTGGCAAGGGTGCGCTACGTATAGCACCCATCATCACGCTTTGTTCACTAGTCAATGTATTAAAGTTTTGACATTGAAGCCTGCTGGATGTGAACATTGTTACTAATATTAACAGCAGTAGCCTAACTCAGATAGTTCTACCATGCAATTAAATCAGGTTGAAACATTTACAGTTTTCAGGGTTTGATTGTGCGTAACCACAAACATCCTGTTCACATTATTGCACAAAAAAGTAACGAAGTCACAATGGTTCATGAATGTTCATGAAGTCTGTTAGGTCACCAACAGATTTTGTAACGTATATAATTGGAATGTAAAAGGGTTGAAAAGGCTTACAGAGTCCTCACATGTAGATTGTGTGATTAAAACATAAAACCTTGACAGGAGCGCCTATTTACTGCAGGCTGTTGGTCTGTTGATGGTTAACCACGACACCTTTAGGAACAAAGCATAACCTTATATCAACAGCTTATAATTTACAGCCAGTAAATACAACACAACAGGGCTGAGCAATTAGGTCACATAAGGTTTGTATAGCCTATACAAACAACTCGTGAAGCCTCACACCTGACAAACATGTGTGAACTAACAAGACTACTTTGTTACTTTTTGTGGTGTACCATACTTGAAAGCCACCTTAAGTATATGTATAAAATGTGACTGTTATGATAGAGTTGTTGACTGCTCTATTAGAGTGTGTATACAACTTCATTTGTTACAAGTGAAGGTTAAGGTTCCCGGTACATAACATACTGTATTACTTACGAGGTTATTGAAGTAACAAAACATGTTATATGCCACTTATACATTGTACGTAGTAATGCATTACAATAGTTACTGTAAGCCCTACCCACAAACTAGTCACACTCACTTATGCACCAACATCAATTCTTCAGTAGTTGCTTCTCTACACTGTAATGACATCATTGTGACTACTGTTGCTATTAGCAACACAAGCACACACCTCCACTCTGGTACACTGTTCCACATATCCAGCAGTCTCCAAGGCACTCCAAATACTGCTCACCCTCTCTGGACGCTCTGGATGGTAGGTACTGCAGTGTAACAAAATTACAATGGTGAATCAGCATAACACTGTATAGTGTAGTAAACATAAACCTCTCAGTAAATTACAGTGACCACGGAAAAAAGAAGGCTCAAGACATATACATATTGCCCCCAATGAATGATGATGTTGTTGCTTTTTCACAGTTCATTGTTTCAACTCCTAGTTATTGTTGTACACTTTAAATGCACCTGCCACACCAAATATTCATTTTATGATTCCAACACTGAAAACTGTGAGTGCTAATAAGTGTTGATGTTGGTGAAACATAATTAACCACATAGTATACCTACCGTATAGTAAAAAAAAATTGGAGGTAAAAAACTAAATAGTTTTTCAACCGCCAAAGTTTTTCCACCAATTTTTCTATAGTTTTAAAACTTTTTAACTGCCAAAGTTTTTTTTTTTACTATACGGTGCTTTAACTAGCGGTTTTACAAGAGGTGGTCTTTTTATCAGGTGGTTACTAAGACAGGCTCCACCACTCACTAAAATTACACATCACACTGACTGAATAAAATCAGGCTGCATTAAGTTGGAAATTTTACATCAATTGACATGATAAACCACATTGTACAGAATTTCAGAATTGTCGCATCCTCAACAAAAACCAGGCTCACCATTACTACATACCCGTCACCATCTGGCATTTCACCAGATTTTATAATTTCCCATATCATATCTTTGTCATGACACACGTGCTCTTTCATCCTCTCGTCATATGCTAGTCCAGTCCTGTTAGGAGGAAGAGAGCAATTATTTGTACCAAACAAGAGATCCCTTACCGCTTGGGATCCTGACCAACAGCAACCAGAGAGGGAAGAAAGGTATTAAAAATAAGAAAAATTTATCAAAAGATTACCCACCATTTTGTGGTACTCTCTCGGGTTCTCTTGTACTTATCTTGTTTACTAGCCAAAAGATGATAAGATATACTATCGGAAACGCTGAGTAACCGCACAATCTATACGAGTGACGGTGCAGAACCTGTGGAGCCTGCTCACAAGAGCTTGCTCTGCATTTTCGCAAATTAAGCGTATTTGATAAAATAATCACAGATTAAGAAATCCTTACGGAAATCCGAAATAAGCTTACTCGAGTGTGCTTGGCACCATTGAGATCTATGTTGCCACTCGGCTGGACATGAAGTTATCTGCTACTTCCTGCGTGCTGATTGTTGCGATCGTCCTACTCTACATCTCCATACGCTATGCTCCTCATTCGCTGTACAAAAGACGGCAAGTTACAGTTGAACCGACTGGTGTACCGTGTAATTGTAGCAAATTGACAACGATTGGAGTTGCCAGCCACCCGATAGCTTCCTCAACAGCTGTTGCACAGATCAAAAAGAAGCTAGGACCTACCTTTTTACTGATACTAGTGCCTATTCGACCACAGGCCCTTGAACAACGTACACTAATAAGGACCACATGGTATAAAGGATTTAGTGACAGCAAAGATGTGATGCTTAGATATCTCATGGGGTCGAAGGGGTTAAATGCTAGTGACATATCACGACTACATGATGAGAACAGACAGTATAAAGACCTGGTCTTTATGGAAGACTTTGAAGAAGGTATAAGAGTACTTACTAACAAAACAGCATTACTGTTTAAGTGGGCATATGAGAATGTTGACTATACTTACCTGATGAAATGTGATGATGACTCATTTGTATACGTTCATAATACAATTATTGAACTGAGGAAAAGACAGACCACAGGAAGATTGTACTACGGTGTAATGGTGTTTAATACTGCACCAATACTTGACCCAAAAGACAAGTGGAAGGACACAACATGGGATCTAGCTAAAACTTACTTGCCATATGCCAGAGGTGGTTGTTATATTTTATCAGCTGATCTGATTATGTTAATAGCTAAAGAGTTTCACCACCTAAAGTGGCACTTAAACGAGGACGTATCCGTAGGCTCATGGCTAGCAGGATTTGACTACGAGAGAAGAGACGATGATTTGTTTTGTTACATCAGCTACACCACAAATTTTCATCCTTGTCGTAAAGACCATCGTGTGGCACATTTGTTTTACGGACAACCCTGGCCAAAACTGCAACGTTTATTTCATGAATTACAATCACAGATGCCAGTTGTGCAATCAAAAAATACATGACTTTGGAACGAGTTAAGTGCGGTGTGTGTTGGCACCTTAATATTTATTTGAAGTAATTACGGTATACTAAGAAAACATTTGTATGAAATATGTCATGTTACTTTGACTGAACACAGTATAACCAGGAATTATTGTAGATATATGTTGAATTACACCTTCAGTTGTGGTGTTGCCAATTCCACTGTATATTTTCATTGGCAGCGGAATCTTTGCATGACTAGTTGACTACCATTTATGAATGAGGGCTATTCCTTACATGCTCAAGCAGTCACCAGGACTTGTTGAGTGTGTCCAACAAATTCAGGACTTATAGTTTGATGTCTGGACTGGTGCTCTATTAGCTTCTCTCTTTTGTGATCAGCTATATTGTCGATTCAACCAGTGGTGATTAGGGTATGCATCTGAAGGTCAACTTCACATTAGTGTAATGCACCTATCAATGTATTGCCCCCCTCAGGTGTAAGTGGGGCTTTACAGGGGGAATAACTGCTACCCCACTATGGGGCATTTGACGATCGTTCAGTAAGTGCCCAAATATTTTTTGTTGTAACTTCCTTCGCTATGTCAAATCCCGAGTTAATCCTGCGTTGCAACTGGGGCCAACGGTGGGGATTTGACACGATAGGTTTTCCCTACTATGGGGCATTTGACATTCGGCTGTGTCAAATCCCCACTATAGCCCCATATATGCCCGAGGGGGGGGGGGGGGGGGGTAGTGGGGCAATACATTGATAGGTGCATAATCTTTTAGTCCAGCACTTTACAATCTAGTGCTGTGGGTGGTGTCATGCAATTCATGTAGTTTTCAGTATGTACGTGTGTTTCTAGTCCATAATATACAATTTCATTCATATAGATTTATGTAATTACGCATATTTCTAATTTACCATAAGAAATATTGAATTTGTGTGCAAATAAAAAAGCTTACCAGGATAATATGGACACAATAGTGACACTACACTGACATACCATTCATCCTCTCCTAACAACAATGAAGTTAACTGCAGATGTGATTAACTCGATGCGCGTCGCGAAGGTATTTCGCGAGAACAAGGACAAGATAACCTGTGTGGACTTTGCGGTGAATGGTGAGACGATGATAGCGAGTAGCAATGATGACTCCGTCACCGTGTACTGCTGTATGGAGGGAAAGTGGGTGAGCGTTATATAGAAAACGATGCTTTACAGCTCGATCTGTCACACTACAGACCCAAGCGACAAGTAAACAGTAAGAAATATGGTTGTGATATTGTGAGGTGTACTCACGCGAGTAATGCTATTCTGTGTTCATCAAATAAGATTGATGGTGAGCGTTATATAAGGTTGTATGTGTAATTGTGTTTGGTTTCCATAGATACGATCAGGTATCTATCACTACATGACAACAAATACCTCAGGTACTTTCCCGGACATACTAAAAGGTGATTATTGACTACAGTGAAACCCTTTACATACACCACAATACATACTTAATAATGTTGTGACCCCATCTGTACATATTAGGGAGGAGAGAATTTGTATCTGTGAACTAGGAACACCTCTCTAATAGGGTTACCTTGTCATGTACCCGAGGTGTCTGGAATAGGGACTAATGGAAATTTCAGTAAATACTTTGCATTTACAAATATATAGGGTTGTAGCCCTGCAGATGTCACCAGTCAATGATACATTCCTCACGGGGTCAATGGATAAAACTGTTCGATTGTGGGATCTGAAGTCTCCTAACTGTCAGGTAAGTCGGTGTTCTGTTCATCAACCTTGTCATATTTTGTCTCCAGGGCATAATGCACCTAGCTGGTAAGCCCGTGGCATCATTTGACCCTGAGGGGTTGATATTCTCAGTTGGTGTGGAGTCCAAGATGGTGAAGCTATATGACCTGAGGTCTTTTGATAAGGTATGTGATGTCATGAGTAATGGTGGATCCAGCATGGGGAATTTGGGGCAAATGCCCCCCCCCCATTTTCCTCCTCTGCCATGTCCTTTTAGGAAAAGCTAGCTATAGCTATCACTTTGATAGTTAAATCAGTTTATTGCTCAATAATTACTGACATACTGAATATTGAAAGGCAGACATCTCCTCATTTACTGCAAATTCACCTGAAAAGGTTACCAGTAGGGCCAGCATGTAAGCACATTATTCTTTGGTATGTACGTATTTAAGCCATTATCTAGCTATAATTTAAAAAAATAATAATAATTATGTCACTGAATTTTCTGCTAACTGACTGACTGCACCTCCAGCCAAACATAACTTGAATATGGATATTGGATAAGACTACAGGCTTGATTTCTTCAATGTTCACTTTGGCCTTAGACATGCCCTCAGCAGCAACAATACTTTTAGTTCTTTGTACTCCATTTCTTTATCCACTAGGCATGGTAACAGAATTATGTTTCTGCTAAAAAGTTATCAAATAAATGTAAGAGAAACAATTTTAAAATTGACAGGGATCACAATGCATTGAGGTCATCTACACCTGTAGCTGCATGTATATTAGTGACATTTAGTCATAGACCGGAAGTAAATGTCAGCTACTATAGCTGCAAGTGACGATGGCCTCCCTTATTTCATTGCTTTTTCAGACTTAAATGTCTAAACTACGTACCTACAGCAACTTGTGATTTCCCAGGAGTGTCATTTGCATATAAAGTGACCTGCATATGTACCTGCATATGTATAATCTTGTCCAGCAAGCTAGGTATCAATTTTTATCGGTTCATCTACTCTTATTTCATGACACAGTGGTTGGTATACATAGTTATTCTAGCCTGTTATAAACCTTGACCTTTGAGGTGGTTATTCACTTCAAGATGTAGTGTCTCATGCTGCCACTCATCTTGTCAGAAAGTGGTAGCTTACCTCGGCAAATTTGCTTGTCTTTATACTGTTTGATAACACGTATGTAGAATTAAAGTGTGTATCCTAATATGGTCCCTTGTTGTTACTTGTGTGCACTTAATCTACCTGTGTAGGGACCATTTGCTACATTTCATGTACGACAAGACTTTGCTGAGTGTGAGTGGTCCAACATCAAGTTCAGCCCGGACGGCAAGTTGATATTAATCAGTACCAACATCTCTCAGATCAGAATATTGGATTCCTTTCAAGGAAATGAGATAGCAACACTATCAGTGAGTGTGCATGTGAGCCTTACAGTAGAACCTGTTGTAATATAGACACCTTGAGACCAAATAAGGCCAAGCACACTGTTTCTCATTCTCACCTGCATCACTTAACTTTTCACCTTGTTGCCATTGATCAAATGTTGTGAACATTGGCTATCATTTTATAGCACACAAAAATGTCTCTTAAGGCTCATACTCGATGAAGGCAGTGAAATTTGTTGGCTTACAGAAGGTTTCAGCCAACTTCCTCTCTCTGTGTGTGTGTTTGTGTGTCCTACCACCTAGGTCAGAAAATTATGTCTCTACAATGATTGAAATAGATGGGGTGTCACCGTAAAAGAGTACTACAGCTTATCTTGGTTTGTCTATTTCCCCCTCAGGGTCACCTCAACAATCAGGGGATACCCCTGGAAGCATCATTTACACCAGACTCACAATTTGTATTATCAGGTAACCTCATGATGATGACATCATAACAAGATCACATGACTCTTACACAGGATCACAAGACGGTACGGTACACATATGGGAGGCAGAGAGTGGTCACAAGTTATGTGTACTGGAGGGAGGTCACCCCGGCCCTACCAGATGTGTCCAGTTCAACCCCAAGTATTTGAACATGGTTAGCACCTGCACTAACCTGGTGAGTCAGCATGTGTGTAGGGTGATGTATGAAACCCGAACACCTCTATAACACCCCTAATGTTTGCTTCACCACTAAGGCTTTCTTTATGTCAATACTGTGTTCCACTAATCTGGCACAAAGTTTGTCACCAATGCGTGTAGAGTTTTTGCTGCAATCGGACTACCTTGTTGTGGCTGTATTGAGTCTACAAATTGATAGGGAAACCACCTGTGGCTATTGATATTATTGGTCCATATATGTAATAAAGTACTTTGCAAGTGTTATATGCAATACTATATTGTTGTGTAGCATATATAGCTACAAGAGACCATCTGTACAACAGAAAAAGTTGACGAATCCACAGCTTTGATGGAATCAAAAAATCAACATCCTTTTTGCAAGGACCTATCAAGATTTGACTACTTAAAAGTTGATTTAACAGATTCATCAAACTTTTCACCTCAATCATAGCTTCATGACTATTGTAAAGGTGGCATGATTTGCTATCACAAAATCAGACAAAAGATTGAGATACTCTAATAGAGCAATCACTTACATGTGACTGTTCTATTAGAGTACTGTACCTATTATTCTTTTGTTTTTGTGCTAGCTTCTCAGTTTTAAAGATACATGTTGGGCTTTGTACATCACATTGAGTACTTGATATTATCACAGATACTATACTTACAAAGGATTGGCAACGCGCGATCAAAAAAATAGTAATGTCATATCCGATCCTCGTTATGGTCTTTACGCGCCCTCTGCCTGGTTACTAGACGCACAAACTTCTTCGTTTCTTCTTCCGTAGCACGGGTAGTTCTCTCTGTTGATGTACAACCTTCTTCAAATGAGCCCAGCACTACTAGGTGAGTAACTGATAAAGGAAAATAGCGTAACACAACCTAAAACCTCAACCTAGCACGTTAAGAAGTTTCGAAACTCATGGCTATTCACACTTGTGGAGTTTTTACAAAGAAACAAAACCGCTTTGTTGAACACAATTTATAAGAGAATACTTGAAACCATTAGTAAAGTGCAGTGCTTTGTTTTATAGAGGCTAAAATTATTTCCTAAGTTGTGATTTGAAGCTAATTTTGAAGTCATTTCGTTATGTTGATTTGTGGAGTTTTATTGTAGTAGTGGGAGAAGAAACAGCAAGTTACTATACAGCATAAGAGAGCTTAATGTTATGGTAATGCAATGCAAACATGCATGAGCTCAAATTCAGATGTGGCATCAGCCATCAATACATGTGATCCAGCAACTCAATGTATTGCCCTGAAGTCACAGTCACTGGTTTATAGCCATCTACCACTTGGTTGAGATGGTCATTTTATCTAGATGCAGTGAGAGATAGTAGTGAAGCACACACTATATGTAAGACAGCAATGTAGTTTATATTGGTGCATACAGTAGTGAATCAAGAGCCTACATGGATATAACAAAACGGTTGGTCCACTGGATATCAAATTGATGTACCCATGTCACACTGAAGGTAGCATATAAACCTGGCGTCACCAGTATCAATCATGAACAAAACGTATACGCACATCATACATTGTAGACAAATACAATGACTGTTATTTAGCCATGAACCAAAATGAGTTTGCCTGATACTACCTCGGCACATCATGTTCAGTATTGTCCACTGCAGTTCAGACTCTGTATCAATACAAATAAGCACAGTATACTGAATAGCACAACCACATACCAACTACTGTTGATAGCATGTTTCCACCCTTTTGTAGACTGTAAAAAATGCTAGAAAAGTGACAAACAGTGGTTATTGTTGTAACAATAATACAAATTGCTGTTTAAGATGCTGTTATGAAACCTGACATTATTCAGATCAATATAGCCACGTACTCTTAAGGAACAGCCATGAAATGTAGACATGTCATAGATGGTTTTGTTGAATTCCCTCTTAGAATTGATTTCATAGTTACAGAAAAATCACTAGTTCGGGAGGGTAATGAAATTGACACAGCATTTTAATAACAATTCCATCTATCGCAGCTTGTGTGATCAGTTGCAACTACTCAGTGCCGAGGGGTCAGCAACAAGCTCTAAATCTTGTATGTCAATTCTTGAAATCTGGAATCTTTCACTTCAGATTTGGTGCTAATTACTTGGTTGCTGACCTCTCAACCAATGCAGACACATATTGTAGTTAACGTAAGTACATTACACCATGAAATGCTTACGACAGCCATGCCATCAAAGTTAAATCGTGAATGTAACATGAAAGTCATTTCATGATTTGTTTCATAGGCCATGAAATGTATATGCATATCAGAATTAGCCTGGGTGCAGTACCCATGAAAATGGGAAAAACCATGGGATCTTTCACAAGTAGAGGCATGACAATTTCATATACTCATCTGATAGTGAAATTACTCAATAGGAAATAGACTGCAGGGACTAGAAGTATGTGGAGTATGTAAGAATACAAGTGATACAGGCAGATAAAGGAGGTAGATTGATCGATTTTACCTCGATTTTTACTCCATATAATCGCCGGGCGTACTATCATGGTTTATTAGTAGTACATCATCATATTGGTATCACATACCACAGTATAATCCATTTGTAGACCTTTCAGGTGAGATTCCAGTGTTACAGTAATTCCACTGTCATAGCTCAGCTGCAGCTGAGTCACCGGATCTCTTGTATAAATCCATTGGCAATGACGAAATGGGCCTGCAGTCGTAACTCGCTACTGATAATCTTTTGCAAGAGTAGTTCCCCACTTGTAGATAACGAATAACAACACTGGGAACGGCTGTCGTCTCAGCCGTATCTATGACAATAGACGCTCTCTCTAATGTAACAACTCACGTGACCATAACGAGGATTGTCAAACGGTTGTTATGCGCATTGCCAATCCTTTGTAAGTATAGTATCTGTGATATTATAATCAGCAGAAGCATACATTTAATGCATCAGTTATTGCAAGTTACAACTGACACCTCCTGATGATAATCTGGTCCCAAAGCAAACATGGGGGTATTTACTATCTCAATGTATTATATTGTGTTCTTGTTTTCTGTTATCACTTGTTATTATCCCCCCAGGCTATGTGGCTGCCTGGTTCAGAAGATGGAGTATAATAGAACACTATTTCTAATTGTTGCACACTATACAATGATGTAATGTAGTGATCATGATTATAATAAAATGTAATCCAACTGGGGGGGGGAGAGTGTAGCTATACAACTACACATAATTATTGGTTAGTGTTCCATATAGCCTGTACATGTCAGTAAGTAAACACTTGTCCTGGAGTGGAGCATTGCAACACAATAATACTGAATTGGTAATTTCAAGGAAACAAGTGTACCTAGGCCTCTATGAGATGGTACATAGATGACACATGATTAGCCTTTAGAGGTGTACTTGGATTGGACGTGATGCCCTAAGTACATGCAGTCAAGTGGTATTGTATTATTTGTAAGACTGCTAACTTTAATTGATGCTTTGACTTATAACAGGTAAAGACTGTCTTAATATCTAAGACTAGTGATTCTGTGAAGATCACAATCAATTAGGAGGGTACAGCTTTTGCATAAACCGATAACCAACAATTATTTATCTATTAGAAGATTTCTACTACACTCAGTGTTGGGACAAGTACTTTTTAATACATATATTACTTGCAACTGAACTATTTAGTTACAGTTACGTATTACCAAGAGTTAATAATATACAGTTATTATTAACTCTTGGTATTACCCATAAAATAAAGTAACTATAATAATATTACATATTATATTACTTTGTGTCCACAGCCTTAAGCTGTCATGTGTGAAACTACCAGCTTATCACTTGACATGATTGTGTTGTTGGACAATGTGTAAATCTTGGTTATAATTGTAAGAAGCTGGTGAATAGGGTTCATTCATTAATTTGAGGTGGCTTTGTTGTGGCTAGGTGTTACTCAGTGGATATATTACTAACGAGATTAGTAACTTAGTTATTTGTAGCAATAAAATTGCTTAATATTAGACTTGTTACAGTAACTTCATGTGTTACATTTGTAAGTAAAGTATATTACTTCATTACCACAAAAGTAACGCATTACCCCCAACACCACACACACTTGTGTGTACAGGATATAATAAAGGGTACTCAATACCTGTTGTATAATTACTGATGTGCTAATGTATGAATGTTTTGCTAGGTAACTATACTAATATAGTGTGCACTAAATAGTTAGGGTCACTTTCCTAGTAGTTTCCTGAAGTCATCATTTGACATAGCCTTGGGGGGTTCTTCCTCTTTGACATCTGTTTTCTCATTGGCTGTCTTGTCTGGTTTCTTAGCAACTGATCGAGGGACCAGTGATATTGCTGAACGACTTTTACGTGTTCTGGAATTCAAAATGTATTCTAAATTATTTTAAGGAACACTTACCTGATGTCCATTGCTGTGTCAGCTTCTTGTGGTGGTTGTGAGGTTTCCATGGCTATTTCCACTGGGGATTTTCCCTGTTGGTGTACAGGTGGTCTGTTTCCAGGACGACCCCTACTAGGAGGGTTGGACATGGCCACAGAGATGGCACGATTGGCTAGAACATGATTGTTGAGTTGTTCCACTGCCTTGTGGGCTTCACCCTGTGTGTCACATGAAGAACTGATGTCACATGAGCAACCAGTTTATAACACATTCAAATCACATTGTACAATCATCAGTTAAGAATAAAAAGACTTGTTGTACAAATGTCTGATTATATTTGCATGGTTTAAACCACCTTACTCTAATACTGCATTCAGTACTCAAAGGAAATAATCCAACTCTGGAGTACAATTTGCAGGAACATGCCCCCAAATGCCTCTAGTTTGCTATGCTTTGCATATGCAATGTGTAGCTCAGGTGAGTGTGACCTTATGTCCTGACCACTCTCTTGTAATAGTTTCATTAGTTAGTCAGACATGTACAAGTACACTAGAATTATAATGGCCTGCTGAATAGCTAATTCACTGTTCAATGTATTCACCAGATTTGTAGCCACATTTTCTGTTGCTGGTTGGAGCTCATCTCAAATGTGGAGTTGTTAAACTATTGTAACTGCTAGTGATTAATTGTTTAGTAGAAAATTCAGCCCTTTGAGATTGAATTTGGAAACAATTATGATTGAAATTAGTTTAAGAGTTCTTATTAATAAATATCATGAACTCTTGCTGAACCTACAACTGATCTAAATATGTATTTCACAAAAAGCAGAGAAGTGATCCAGACCAGCCTGATTGCTTGCTTGAATAATAGTTGATTAAATACATAGAAATTTAACTGATATTACATTGGCATGTGCAATTCACGAAGCAAGCATAGTTACACACCCACCTCATTGTTATACTGGACATAACCAATGCCTTTACATCTGCCAGTACTCCTCATTACAAGCCGCACCTCCTTGACAACGCCACACTATATGTATAAACAACAAAACACGTATAATAACATAATAAGCAATAGAGTGAAATATACACATGTGAAGACTTGTAATTATTTGTTCCTCACCTGAGAGAACAATTCTTCCATGGTTTCCTTGGTAACATGTGCTGGCAGTTTACTGACAAATACTGTGGCCTTATCATCTCTCTGGTGGATCACATGATCTCATGTAATCACTACATGATTGGTAATACCTCTTGTGGTGGTTTAGGCTGATCATGTGATCCAGAGTCCACACCCTTCTTACATGGTGACACAAAGATGGCACGCCCACACAACTCAGATCTATCCAGCCTCAATGCCATTCTGGCTGCATCCTGAATTATAATATAGCACATGTGGCTAATATTATGGTAGGGTGCCAATAAGCACCTTTGACTCAAATTCTACATAACCAAACTTGCAGGCCCGTCCACGAATGAATTTTTGTGCCAGTCGTATATCAGCAATATCACCACACTAGACAAAGATAGACATACTACTGTACAAACAACAAGAGCTGTCATGTGATAACTGGTTTACATAATCCAGTCACTTAGTTAAGGTCCCAAAGTATCCCTTAACATGTTGTATGAGGTCATGGTAATAGAAATAAAAAGGACTCAGTGTACGTACATGTTTAAACTTTTCTCTCAGATCCTCCATAGTGATGTTAAATGGAAGATTACTGACAAAAGCAGTGTGCTCTGCATTGCCCCTCTCACCAGCTCCACCCCTCTCTTCTCCTGCAGCGTCATTGGCTGGTTCTGGTTTAGTGTTACTGGCCACAGGAACACTCTTATCATCCTCCCTTTGGTCACTACTGGGAGGGGGAGGAGTGTGACTACTAGTGGGTGTGTCTGAGGATGACTTCTTTGGCTTCTTAACACTGGGAACATCCTCCTCATCTCCCTATTAGGACCAACAGGGCGATGTAATATGTATCATGTAAGAATTAACCCTAAGGGCCTTGCCTGAAATGTACTGGGGATTTCAATTCCGTTTGAAAATACTGTAAGCACAGCTTTGCGTGATGATGTAATTTAACATTCCCTCCAAAAATACTTTTTTTTAACGTGCACTTGGCGGTTAAAATGTCAAACCCTAACATGCCTTGTTCTGACCATTCAGACGAAACTGGTAGCAGTAGTGGAAGCCGGTTAAGTCTGTGGTGTAATGGATCGTCAGTGTAAATGGTTATAATGGTTTCTACCCACTACCATCTGACAAAGTAGGTTGAACAACATAGCGGCTGTCTGTGTGTGTCACCATGTAGAGTATTCTTCAGGAATGGATAAACATTCCTGATGAGCCTGAATTAACAAAGGATGCAGAACAGTATATTTACACTGTAAAGATTATGAATGTGTCCAGGAAATCACAGTATACAGCTCAAAAGCTACAAGAGAAGGATGTTTATAGTGATGTTCAAATGATGAAGACAGATATATGCAAACAATTTCAGATAAGTTTCCAAAATGTGAAATTGAATTGAGGTTCATTCAACCAGGCCATGGGTTTAAAAGAAACAAAGGTGGTTATGTTGAAATGAATGCTTGAAAGAAATGTACCAGGAACACCAAGGAAGAAAAGAAATTGTTTTGTGGTGCTATGGTAAGGTGGGAAACCGGAAACGTTCTGCAGAATCATCTGCAGATACTGGTAAAACAAAGGCTTCCAAGGGTTATACCACACATCAAGAGAAAATGACAAAAACACAGGATGGATGAGTTAAGGAAAAAGCATGGTGGGAAATATCCCGAAGAAAAGCTGCACACTTGGGCTAATTTGATCCAGATGAAAAAGCACAGTTCTCTAGATGAACCACCAGATTACCCTTTTTTTCAGGGGCTACAAGAAAGTAGATGGTGGAAAGAGTGGAAGTAATACATCTTCAAAGTGCAAGTTATGTCTACCCTGTGAAACAGCTCTCTATTCGTACAACTCAACTGGAGAAATGTGTAGGAATTCGTGAAAAAGGTGGGCTATCTCAAGCCGAGTAAGATGAGTTACAGCAATGCATTCTCAAGGACATCCGTGATACTAAATGACACTACTGACTTTACAGTGACAAGTAATACAAAAATATGATGTACTGTATACAACTTTGTGTGCTGTACAATTTACATGTTAAAATTAACAGCCACGATATTTAATCCATGATTGAGCTAGTTCACTGGTGATGTTGTCAAAAGCATCTTTGATCAAAGGAGTGACATCACTCATACCTGCAATAATAATATCATGCTTCTTAAGATAACTCTTCACAAAACTAAAGGCACTTTCAATAGGATCAAAATCAGGACTGCATGGTGATAAGAATATAACCATTCTTCCTGCCTGTTCAAAAAGATCTGCCATTTCACTTACATGGTGAATAGAACAGTTGTCAAGCACCACAACTGAGTTGGGTGCTATTCCATCATACTGGTGTATGTTTGGTATGAGATAACTTCTTGCAAAATCGTAAGATGTGTCTGCATTTACAGTGCTGTTAGTACATTGAACTGTAAGGACACCATCAACTGTTAATGCTGCCATAGCAGTAATCCTCTATCCTAGTTCCAGTAATCTGTGAAAAGCAGGAGTTTCCCTATGATTGCATACCCATTTTTCTTGATACCATCCCTTCTGTTAGCCCCCATCTCATCTAATTGCTCCTTTTTGTATTGTAATATTTCTGCCATGAACTCAGCACGATACAGCATATTTCTGTGAAGGGTGATCTGTCTGATTTTCTTACAAGTCAGGCCATGTCATTTCAGTAATCAGCACACAGTAGGTACTGAAACCATAACTCCAATCTGAACTGAAACTTCTTCGCACACTTCTTGCAAATAAATAGACGGTCTCTCCAACACCAGGCTTATTACAAACAAATCTTCCCTGACACTTAACTTTCTAGATCCTAAGCGTGTACCTTGAGCTTTAGCAGCAACTTCTCCAGTTAATGTGAAGCACTTTAATACATTATGAACAGAGATAGTAAAATTACATGCGATTTTGCTTAGTGTCGAATCTCGTGACAGTTTCTGATACACCACTTTCCATCTTAAATCAGCTGCATAGGGCGCTTTTCTATTGGGCTCTGATGACATGAAAATAACACGTAGTAAAATTAAAACGCTATGATGTCATCACGCAAACTGTCCTTATTTTCAAACGGAACTGAAATCCCTGGTATGCCTGACTGCCCGAAGGCCACAGGTCCAAAGGCGGAGGGCATACATTTCAGGCAAAGTTCAAATACCCCGTGTTACAGCTAATATGTAACACTTCCCATCCATATCAGGTTGATAGCCTGAACAGGGTCAAGCCAATATGACTGGAACCACTGGATATATTATATATGTATGCCTAAAACTTTCGATTAGTGCGTTTTGGTTTACGTTTGGTTACAATGAATGGGCAACTCCTAGAGATATCATGGAGAATTTCGGTTACACGAGCTTAATGCTTTAAGCACTGCTATTGGATCGTTCATGGAATGTTTATAGATAGGTAAGCTTGTGGTTACTTCGTGCAGAGTGGTAATGTCGTGATAGAGGGTGTGGTCCGCATTCAAAAACACACGGAAACGATTGGTGAATAAGTTATAGTACTAGTTATCACCTTAGCTCAACAATTTTCAACTCGTAGAAGAGCAAGGATAACAAAATTCTCTCTAGTTTTCATGGTGAAATAAAAGTCGTGCATACTAATCATGTGAGTATTAATCGATCCCCACAATTGATTACAGCCTTAACTCCTATATGATTGCTGCCCGTATGTAGCCTGGCTAGCTGGGCTACATACGAAATGTAGCTTGGGAGCTCTATTGATCTGAGGTGTGAAAGTGTTACATACATTCATGTATATACCTCAAAGAAGACATGAGTATTGATTGGTCGTTTTCTTTTTTGGTTATCAGGATGTCGAGAATCCTTGTGGTGTTGTTGTGACTTTTGTTGTTTGTGCTGCGATTTTTGGTCTCTTTGTGGCTTTTGATCCTGAGACTTGTGTGGCTTCTTGCCTTTGTCACTCTCCTGTGAGTACATAGTTCATAAGAGTGATGATTAGTGAAGATGGGTTACCTTATCCTTGTTCCGTTCCCTTAGCCTCTTCTTCTGAGCTTCAATCCTCTCAACAGCTGTTTCATAATTAGCCAGTGTGCCTGAATGATGAATATAGTGTAGTGTAGTGTAGTGTAGTGTAGTGTAGTGTAGTGTAGTGTAGTGTAGTGTAGTGTAGTGTGTGGTGTGTGCAGACTGGAATTACTGCATGCAGGGGTGGATACAAGGGGAGGGGCACAAACTGATTTGATTTCTATAGTACAAGGGAGGGCTATGTACATATGCAGAAAAATGTGAAATTGTCAAGTAAGAAACTTTTAAAAATGTGAAGCTCTGTGCAGGCATTGGTCTTGTTATCATATATGTTATATAGAAGTAGTGTTTGATACCTAATTGAATTACTGCATAATTAAATAGATCATTGCAACGGACAGACGTAAAAACTGATGGACGTACAAGCAAATGTCTTGCAAGTACCAACTATTCTCAATTACCATCCATATTTAGTGGATAAGTGTTACGCAGAATGTTTGATAAGTGTTTCACCCCAGTAATTCAGTAATCCCAAGGAATTTACTAAATTACTGGGGGTATTTCAGTTGCAACCCATCAAGCCTTGAAGTATAAAAGAGTTCTTTGGCGTATACGTATATGCATTGCTGGCATGTCTGATAGCAATAGTTCATAACATTTGTTTTCCCCATACAAATATTATATACTCTTGTTGATTGCAATTATACATCCTTGCACTGCTCAACTACTCAATTATAGCAGCAGAATTTTCAATACAAGTGGACCACACATATCTATAGTGTACGTCTATATGCACATACATATTGACAGACCTTTGTCCTGCTCCAGCTGCAACAACGAGTCGTACATTAACTCGATATCATCACTGACTGAATTAATGGCTTGTAGCAACACTTTACGACACTCCGCTGTGTCACCGTATGCCCTGAAGGTGTGTGTGATAATACACCTGGTTAGTATTTGGTGATTATTACCGTTCCATGTTAGCATACTCCTGCCAGTAGTTGGCATGGCGACCATGTGATTTCATCACCTCCTGCCATAGTGACCTGGCTTCAGCTATGTTGTCATAGCAACTAGCCTCAAGTCTTGCTTGATACCGTAGTAGTGTACTTTTTGGATCACCTGATCCCTTAGGGAAATCTGTAGTGATTAGTTAAAAGTTAATTTTACACACATAAATGACTATGGGGATTTGTAATGGTGACATTATTGTTCACAGGATGGCTCAATTGGTCATAAGACGTACTCATAAATATGATGTCCGGAACCTAAACTATGTCACTAAAGCACTGAGGTAGAAGTCAGGATGGTTTGTACAGGAATGACAACATTGTAATGTCACAGCATGTAAACACACCCCAATAATCCACACAACTTGGCACTTGTAGCATTCAGATTGTGTGCATGCACATCAACAAGACATTACAGCTACAAAAAGCCACCAAAACTTTGTATCATATTGGCTATGGCTATCAAGTAGCATTTTCAGACTACAACAATGACATCACCATCACAAATTCCTGTCATAACTTCTATTGTCTGTTGTATTAATGTTTAAGTAGACACGTCACATGATATTTACTTTTTTTCATGTATTCTCTGGCTCTAACAAATATTAGTCGTAACTCCTCAACTTGTGATACATTATCACTAGTAGTGCTGCTAGTGCTGGGGTGGGAAGGGCTGTGAGCTGATGCAGAACTAGCTCGTCGTCTCATGTAGTCACAGAAGGCAACCCATATCTTCAGACAGTCACCTGACTCAGTGATCAAACCCTCCAGTGATTGGTCAAATGTTGCTATGGAAGAACATCAAACAAATATACTGCAGAAATATTTGAGGGACAATGATTTCACAAAAATGTGCCATGGGAGACACAAGGTAACTGGATAAGAAAACACAAAGCTGTTACCTGAACATTCTAATTTTTCTTCTTTGTAGACTTGTAAAGCTACACTAGGATGCTACCATGCATGGTTGTTAGTCACACATACAGGTGACTATGATCCCCTAACTATCTGTACCACCACAATAGGAAGGGCCTATATTTACAAGAGAAAACATCTCAACCTAAATTGGTAGGTCAGTCTTGGGAATTCAATTGTTGGCTAAAAGTTATATACAAGCTATAGTGAGTTGTACAGTAACACCTTGGTACCTGAATCTCAATTATTCTAAATGACCACTTTATTATAGTATTTCATCATAAGATGAACGTTCTATTAGAGAAAGTGTATGTTCTATTAGAGTAGTTGAACGGAACTCTATATAAATGAATGGGCTTAATTTATTCGAACAGATTAATTTTACTTATCTGAACACTTCTATGCTTGAACCGCCACACAGGCAATTGGATAGTGGAGGTCCTACTGTATAGGCAATGACATTGTGACAATACTTATAAACTCATTATTTATCACACACTGTTGACACACTTACACATTATTATTGTAAGTACATGCAATAAATGAAAAAGCAATCAAATGTTTTATTTGAGTACATTAGAGTACAGTGTATACTACTACATACATATATGCCCCTAACTTTACACCTCCGCTACTCACCAGTGATTTCTTGATGACTAGCATGGCTTCTCTCTAATGCTCTACAGTAACCAATCCAGAGATCACATGACCAAGGACAGTTACGTACTGCCTGCTTGAATACACTACAGCTCACATGATCCACTTTCAGTGAAACCTGTCATATATCCACCTAACATATAATGTGTTTTATTTAATACTCACTACATAATTAGCATACTCCAACCACAGGTTGTCATGGAGACAATTGTCGGCAACAGCTCGCTGGTACAAACTGGTGATGCGTGTTGGATTGTCTAACAATTTGTCACCCTTGACAACAGCCAGATACGAATGGTATAACTCCACACTAGCTTGATTGGTCTGTTGCTATGTCAAAAATATGGTGGATAGTAACAGTTGCTAGGCAGCTTACCAAACTGGTTTCACAAGGTATCAACTTATTTAACATGTGTAATGCAGTAGAGTATTGTGGTAGGTTGGTCTCCATGACAACCTCATCACTCCACTCCTGATACTCCTTGAATGTATCCTCCATACCTGTAGTGGGCATTAATAGGAAAACTGGTACTATCTGACCACAATGGATGATATCCGCAATGACGTTTTCTGACGTCACAAAACAAAATGGCCGTGCTAGTGTGGGGACTTTGTACAGGGAGGTATTAGGCGAGATAGTGTTTCCCTATGATAGCGTTTATAAATTCGAAAAGGGCAAAGGTGAGGAATATAGTATATAATGCAATACAAATAAGCGTAGTTGTGTCCAAATTTAAAATTTTCGGTCTGCTTTCCTTGTTGGAAAGCGTTTTGCATCGTCACGGTACGTGTACTACTTTTTACCTTTATTATCTCGTGGTTCCAAGTGTAGAAAACTATAGACAACATTCATTTCGAATACTGCGTGCTAAAATCTCTGAAGCCCCCACACTAACATGGCCATTTTGTCAATTATGACATCTAATTTCGTCATTGCGGATATCATCCATTCAGATATTCACCTATCAGAGGTATGGCTAGTTGTCGTCGATACAAACTGTTCACTTTACTGTGCTGAGTCATACTAATTAGGGGCATGCATGGGATAAGGACATGACACACTACACGCACATGAACACATGTGTACACACACACACATACACACACACACGCACGCACGCACGCACGCACGCACGCACGCACGCACGCACGCACGCACGCACGCACGCACACATAGGGTACACTAAAATACTAACATTTGTTCTTGTAACACAGTATCGATGCTTTCTGGTTCTTGTAGTTCCTATGACAACAATATCATCACATGATATCACATGATCCAGCTCACTTGTAGTGACGTCAACACAGCAGCCTCAAACTCACGATATGCATCCCAAATAACACTCCCCTATTAGCCACCACAATAACACAGATTAGGGCATCCCCAACCAATTGATCACCTTGGTAACATGTTGTCCACATGCAGTGACTGCACGTTCAAACACACCCCTTACAAACTCTACTCCCTCTTCAAAAACCTCCATCTTGTCAACAGCAAACTGACAATACAGCACCCACACCTGTATGGCTTCACCGACACACCTAAATAATGCCACTTCACCACACTCTTTTCTTACACAGGTAATCATCCACTGCTCTATCAAACAGTTTTCTCAGGTTGAGACATGCCTCCTCCACACTAGCCAATGGGATCTCATCTTGTAGCCATGACAACCAGTGCTCTAGGATACAACATAACAATGGGTAGTACGTATGTATGCAGTGGTGTATGTGGGAAAGGACAAGGGATGCATGGCATTGCATATCTGTAACTACAGTAAAAAAAATGGATTGATTAAAAGTTACACACTCTTGACTATAGTATGTACGCATTGAGTTGGATCCTCAAAAACATTTAATAACTCATGGATGCAATTACACATGATCTTGAAATTTGGCTCATTTGTAGTACTGCTTGACCCGCTAAAAATATTTCAAAATCTTTTCGTTCAAACGTCTGACACAATATTCATGGTCAATCAAATTTTCATTATACATTTCCTATGGGAAAGCCATAAAGTGCAGTGTCAATTACAGCCCTTTCTGGAACTTGTAATGAAGCTAAACCACATGTGTCTATTGTTGACACCTTTGCTGTTACCACTAATCATCTGGTTGGCTGAAATGTTAACTCTCTAGAGAGAAAAAATGCACTTTTAATTTTTAGCTGTTTTTCAGAATCCAGCTCAACTTGTACATAATTATATGCATAATTCATCAAATCTCTTCCCACTATTCACTTATCAGTGATAATCAAAGACCCAAAGGTCACCTGTTAAACAATTTATTGGATATTGTGGAGTGGAGATGAGGAAAGGTTAGGGATCCCTCGTGTTGGTCTTGTATGTTGGCCTTCACATCCTGTCCTTCTACAGCATAAGAGAAGACTACAAGTGGTACCTGTGGACCATCTACCATTATGGGGGTATGGTATAAATTCAAAGTTGTAAACCCATTATTCAGCATCCCTGGGTTAGGAATGAGAGTATCTAGTGATGGTGGACTGTATCCAGAACACATTCCAAGGTTATGTTTACAATGAAATACTGGAAACACAGCTAGTGTACAGCTATCCAGGAGGCAATCAACTCAAACTCAACTATAGAATTGTTCTAAAGTCAAGTTTGGGAGGTTGCTCCACTGTTTGATGGTACTGGTGGAAAAAACAATGTCGGTAAGCAGTTGTGTTGGTAACAGGTAACATATCTCAGTAACTTGTCCAAATAGCTTTAGGATGTTTAAGATGTTTGCTTAGTCTACTAGGGTAGTGGTTATTACCTTGTACAGGCTCTGGTTCCAGTGCCCACCTGGTAAAAAAAAATGTTGATGGAATTGATTCTGTAGGGGGTGCACTACCAGAGGCAGTTGTATAGATGGTAAACCTTAGCAATGTGTGTTGTGTAGTGTGTGTATTGTGTAGTGCGTGTGTGTGTGTACCAGCTGTGCTAAATGGGAAGCAAATGCCAAAGTCTCACATAAAGGTGAGGTTATGGTGGAGTCCCAACTACATGATTAAGCCTGGTACTATAATAGTCTGGATATTTTTACTACAACACTGCACAAGTAGCCTAGCTAGTATTGGCTGGGTAGGCGTGACCGGCAGCCAAAGGCTTTGTTTGTGTAGTGTGTGTAGTCATAGATTTATAAACTCCAGGGGTTTATACATCTATGGTGTAGTCATGTATGCATGTACAGCTGTACACGTCAGCATGCAATGTTACTCACCTTGACTGAGGGGGAATACCCTACTCATTTCTTCTCTTGCTCTACGAACCCTCTCAAGGTCCCCCAGTTGACGCAACAACTGGATACACTCCACGTGAGCATCATATTGGTAAGCGTCTTCCTCTAGCTATGACGTCACCAAAGTGATATTGTTTATATAACACGTGATGGACTAACCTGAGCTTGTAGTGTCGTAATCCTGGTCTCAACTTTCGCGATATCTTCATCCTCCATGTCGGAATCGTTTTCATTGCTCGTTTCGTCATCCTGAGGCGAGTCCTTCACTGGAGAAGCCATTACATAACTCAATCCCACAAGTGATCATTAAATAGCCACACCCTGGTGTTACGTAGTGCTCGACTAGTCTGGCGCCGCCCGCCCCTTCGCAAAAAGTACCTTACTTTATGCGAAGGGGCGGGCGGCGCCAGACTAGTGCTCGACGTAGAGAGATAGTGGTGAACTACACTACCTGTAGCGGTGAATGAAGTTTTGATCATTGAAGGTAACGTACGTTGGTTGTGTTCGGGTAGTCTTGCGGCGCCTGACCCTAAAGAGTATTTTAGGGTAGGGCGCCAAGACTATATTTGGGATGATATGCATGTAACAGGCACTTGTATTGTAATGTGTTTGTTACTGTGCAGAACCTCCAGTAGTCTCGTAGGATAATTAATGGCAATCTAAGTATACCCACAAATGATCTAATACCTAATCATCGTCCATCAAGGGAAGGATATTATAAACAGCTTGACACTATTCTTATAAATTTTCCTTTTTCCCTTCTACATGCAATCAGACTCTGGAACACACTCCCCCCCCTCCCCCCCCCCCCCCTTTGTAATTCACTCCCCTACCTTAGATGAGTTTTGTACCAACCTGAACATTCATTATGATCACACCTGTGCACAACAATCTTTTTGATTTCTGCACAGTAACAAATATAATAATAATAAGGCCAGACCCTTTTCCAAGCAGGTTATAGGTTAGTCTGGCGCCGCCCGCCAAACTTTTTTTGCCCTTTAAAGGGCGCGCGTGCCAGACTAGTTATAGCTTTATAACCGCCCACGTGGAAGGGTGCTTCTGCTTGTGCACTTGTACCATAGATCATAGTCATAGGGTTAGTATGGAGTGTTATTAGTGCCGTAATTATACCCATATATTACACTAAAAAATAAGGCAAAGGCGAAAGGAAAATATGCATAGGGCGCTCATAGGAGGACGGTTATTTTGAAGACAGCGCTTTTTGGAAGGCGCTATAATTACTGGCGGCGCTTTCTCTGAGTTTAGCACTTTTAATATTCATAGCGATTTCACTAAGGTGATATAGCCCAAGTTTTAATCGATATTTACATTTCAATATCGATAAGTTATTTTATACTTGAATTACCTGCCATGCAGGAATGCCTGATTTCTACTGCATAGGCTTGCCACCGTGAGTGTCCGGCCTATAGCTATACCAACTGAGCTGGTTTCCCTAAACCTGCTCTCTCTCTAGTCAGAGGCAGATCCACAGGAGGGCACAGGTCCCGCCCCTTCCCTCCACACACACACAACACACATACACACATGCACATGCCCACACACACACACATGCACATGCCCACACACACACACACACACACACACACACACACACACACACACACACACACACACACACACACACACACACACACACACACACACACACACACACACACACACACACACACACACACACAAAAGCAGACCAGCCATGCTCTCATTACTCTAGTATGTTAGTACCTGATGACAGACTGTTATCAACACCGACGCAGTTTGGCTGCTAGGCACTCTACAATGGACCTTATCTGCATTGACGCCATAATTGACAAAATTGCCATGTTAGTGTGGGGACTTCATCATGTTTTCATTTGTAGTAACCAAAATTAACTTTGTTTGCAGCTTTCACAACATGGATGATGAAGGTAAGAGGCTAGTTAGCATGATGTAGCAATGCAAAATAATCGCACCAAGCGAAACCAGACCTTAAGTTTTGATACGGATACAAAACTGCGTGCATTTGTCTTGTAAGTAAGTATGTATGCCTCACCTTACCGCTTGCTGCTGTATACAAACATTTTCATAGTGAAACGCCATCTCTCCCAATACAACCTTGTACAAAGTCCCCACACTATTACCGCCATATTTTGTTGTGACGTCAATGCGGATAAGGTCCATAGCAGGACAATGAATCATGCAATTTTCCCAGCACCTGGCTATACAACGTGTCACACGTTTTTGCCGCATGTTTCAATTTACTGCCGCACCTGTGATATCACATGCAACCACTCTATAACTAAGCCTGAATGTGCCACACCCCTAAATGCTTTCAATAGGTATGTAATTTACAAAATTCCAATAGATAGCTACAATTTTTCAAAAATTATTCAGTGGAATTTTCTACTGACTGACTAACAGCTATAAGGCTATGGGCTTAATTTTTTTCACTGTTCGATGTTCCTTTGTCCCTAGATGTGCCTTTGCTGTAGTATGTAAAATGCACACATCATGGACTTACCTTTGTCCTCCTTTGAGTCCCATTTCTTTTTTCTGATAGTTTGTGGTGTTGATTCACAGTAAGCAGATGCATGGCTTCCCTCTTGTAAATGGGTATTTTCCGTGGTAACTGGATTGATTGCAAAGGTGTCATCATTTGCAACACTGTGTAACAGGCTGAAAATAGGTGAAAGCAAAGTGTGTAATAGCCACTTCACTTTTGAGCATAGTTGGGGCACGTTTAGATGAAAACATTAACTCTGGCACCACCTTTTCTTTTAATGTATTATGCATGGTCTTCTGGTTCTGACAGTTCTTCAGGAAACCCAGCATTAGATTCTTGAGGAACAACTCTTAATTGGATTCTGTTCCTCTGAAGTTGACCTGAAGGAGTCTCTACAAGATAGGATCTGGGGGTTTCTGTTGAAGTAACCACTCTGCTCGAAACCGGACCATTATCAGAGTCTACCCAAACAGGAGTGTCATCAGGGATCATAGGTAAATCCTTGGTCCTATGACGTTTGTCAAAATTGTCCTTCTGTTTCAGCTTGTATGTGGCATCAGACTTCTGAAATTCTTCCAAATAGGTCCATTGAGGAATCAGCTTACATTCTGCAGTAGGAACACAAGTTTGGATCTGTCTCCCCATACTCAATTCAGCTGGGCTCCTTCCACACCAGGGAAGAGGTGTTGACCTATAAGTAAGCAATGCCATGTATGGATCTTTACTGTTTTTCAATAAATGTTTAACAGTTTGAACCATGCGTTCACCTTGCCCATTACTCTGGGGATACTTGGGGCTGCTTGTGATGTGACAGAATCCATATTCTTTTGCAAACTGAGTAAACTCTAGAGCTGAGAATTGCGGACCATTATCACTGCGAACTACTTCAGGGATTCCATGATGTGAGAACACACTTTTGAGGTGGCTAATAACAGCTGCTGAGGTAGTTGTTGTCAACTTGGTTACTTCAGGGTACCTTGAAAAATAGTCTACTGTTAACAAATACTTGGTACCTTCCAGTTCAAATGAATCTGTCCCTATAATTTGCCATGGATAATCTGGGAGTGTAGACTTGATCAGGGGTTCTCTCCTCTGTTGGGCTTCTCTAGCACATGTGGGGCACTGACGAACTATCTCAGCAGTATCCTTGGTAATCCCAGGCCACCAAACGGAGCACCTCACTCTGGCTCTACAGCATTCAATCTCCTGATGCCCCTCGTGAATCTTCGCCAAGGTCTCCTTTCTTAAAGAAGAAGGAATAACAATACGCTGGTTGTATAATAGTAAATTATTATGAAGCAAAAAGTAACTTCTCACCTTCCAAACTGCACTCAGGTAAACATCTGTAGGAGATTTGGCAGGCCAACCCCTAGGCACCATATTGTCACTGTCATGCACATTGAGTCATCATCCTGAGCATCTTTGTACTGTTTCAAGCGATGCTCCCCAGCTGGTAGAGCTGCTACCACAGTATCAACAAACCATTCTACTTCTTCTTGAAGTTGTTTGTCACAATGTGGGGATGGTGCTCTTGATAAGGCATCAGCTGTAGTCAGTAACTTTCCAGGTACATGTGACACAGTGTAATTAAACCTGGCCATTCTGAGTCTAAAGCAAAGAGTTCTAGAAGGTAAATTGTCAAGGTTTTTTGGCATTCAACAATGGGATGAGTGGCTTGTGATCTGATTCTATTAGAAAGTGAGTACCCAGTATGTAGTTGGCAAATTTGTCACATGCCCATGTAACTGCCAGGGCCTCTTTTTCTATCTGGACGTAGCGTCGTTCAGTCTCAGTCATGGAGTGGGATGCGTACGCCACTGGCTTCCAGATTTGGCCTGACTGTTGGAGGAGAACCGCACCCAACCCGTAGGAGGATGCATCAGCAAATACTTTGCTACTGGCTTCAGGGTCATAAAGTGCCAGGACTGTTGGTTGTGTCAATTCAGCTTTAATTGCTGTGAATGAATCTTCCTGTGTTGGGCCCCACACCCAAGCATGTGACAGACTCAGTAACTCACGTAATGGCTGACTAATTTGGGCTAGCCGGGGAGAAAATTTCCCTAACTGGTTAGCCATTCCCAGGAACCTGCGTAGCTCAGTAACACTAGTAGGGGGTTTCATATTAGATACTGGCGCAATCTTCTCTGGATCTGCTCTGATTCCTTGACTATCAACAAGGTGTCCCAGGAATTTTACAGATTTTTGGTTGAATTCACACTTAGTATGGTTCAGGGTGACATTAGCTGACTGTAGTCGCTGAAGTATTGCCAACAATCTAGAGTTGTGCTCTTGTGGGGTGGAACCAAACACAAGGATATCATCCATCTGGCATACTACCACTTGCAGACCCTCAAGAATTCTCTTCATTCATTTCTGAGATAGTTCTGGGGAACTTGTGATGCCAAAAGGCAATTTGTTAAAACAATACCCCCCCCAAATGGGGTTATGAATATTGTAAGGTGGCGAGAATCTTTGGCAAGAGGAATTTGCCAAAACCCACTATTGGCATCAAGCTTGGAAAATATAGTGGCACTGGCTAACAAGGCTAAAGTTCATCTACTTTGGGCATCGGGTGTACTTCTCTGAGAACACTTTCATTCAACTTCTTCAAATCGACACAAATTCTGATGGCCCCAGATTTTTTTGGAACCACCACCATCCCAGCACACCATGGTGTGGGCTCATCAACCTTAGAAATAATGCCACAAGACTCCATTCAAGTTGATTCTTCTTGGACTTTCTTACGAATTGGTAGTGGTATGTTATGAGGGGTATGAAGAGAGTGTGGCTGTGTATCGTCCTTGAGTTTAATCAAATATTCATCCCCTAAAGTGCCCAAACCTCGGAAAACTGTGGGAAACTGGCTGTAAATGTCCTCAGCAACCATAGCATGAATTCTGCAAATAAGCTGCAGTGCTGTGATGGCTGGTAAGCTGTGTCTCAGGGCACCTGTAAATTGTCCCAGTACAGTCAACTTTTGGTTGGCAGGCCCTGACAATATCTTAGAGGGCTTCTTCAACTTTTTGGGAGTGCACGGTATGTTTCCTCTGATATGGCTGTTACTGCAACACCAGTGTCTAGTTTGAACTGAACGACTTTGGTATCCAGAGTCACTGTAACATACCAAGATGATTCTGAACTGGTTGCCATGGCATCTAGGAATGCAGTATCAAGGCACAGTTCTTCAACAGGAGGTAGTCTCTCACTGGGTGTGGTATCTACAGATAATTCATCAGTGGGTAAAGTGTCGACTGAAAATACTTGTTTCTTAGTCTTGGAAAAACAAAGTGAGCTGTAATGCCCTCTTCTGTTACATCTGTGACATGTGGCACTGATAGCTGGACACTTCACACCTTCTGGATGTCTACTGTGGCCACACCTACTGCATGCTTATGCAGATTGTTGTCTGTCTGGTAACATGCCCCCTCTGAGTTGTTGTGGGTGGGGTATAGTTTTTCCACCAATGGCTCTCTTGTTGGAATACTTGGATACAGCATCCACTACTACAGGGTCTTGCATAGTCCCTTCACCTTTTAACTGACGTTGCTGATCTTGTACAGCTTCGCTCAAACGTACTGCCTTCTTAGATTTGTCAAGCGTTAGTTCTGGGTTGAGCTGAAGGCATTTGGACATGGCTTCATGTCTTATTCCAACAACAATTCTGTCACGGAGCATCTCTTCTGTTAAATTTCCATACTCACAAGTTTCTACTAAGGCATAAAGCTCGGAGATGTACTGCTCCACCGTTTCACCAGGTAATTGGTTGTGACGATTAAATTTGGGAGAATCTGAAACTCGACAAGTGAGCACACTGTTGTTTACGATGGGGGAGAATGCCGACAACGTTCTAACTTCCACGCGAATTACTAGTAAAGAACGAAAGAAATATGACACTGTCCTGGCCAAACTTGACGAGTTCTTCAAAGTTAGAAGGAACGTGATTCTTGAAAGAGATAAACCAGACGCTTCTCTAAACTGTTCGAATCTTCTTTTCCATTTGGACTAGCTGTCTGGATTATTGAAGTCGAAAGGTTCCGGCGTTTTCAACTGAATGCCAGCCATCCCACTTCTGACACCATGTGGCAGTTGCTGCGGTGCATTCACTAAAAAGTCAAACAATTCTTAATAATTCTGTTAATCAATACAACAATCACCAGCACACTCAAGATTACAACAACTGATAATAATTACAACCATGAGACTATTTATATCCTACGTCACGTCACTATAAGAAGTCTGTTCATTACGTAATACCACACTGGTTACATAAAATTAATTACATGAAGTTTTTCAACTGTTAAAGTAATGTTCCTGCTGCATCTGGGGGCAGGCTATTCCATAACTTTATGGCTGATTGGAAGAAGGAATGAAAGCGACAAGTCTATTCTTGATAAGGGTCTCGTGATATAACCTTGGGTTGTGGTATGGAGAAGGGTTATTTCATTGTTGGGTATCTGAATCAGTTAGTTGATGAAGTTACAAGTTTCATATTTGGTTTGTGTTACAAGATTACTTGATTAAGTCTATACACAGTACCAAACAGTGAGACAGTGGCTAGATGTTTACTAGATGTTGTATGGAAACATGGTGTACCTTTAAGGATCATACACAATCAAGCCGTAGAATTTCAATCAGAAGTTGTACCCAATGCTAATGGGAATGTCTCAATTGCCCACAACTGGTGGACATCCAAAAACTGATGGACTTGTGGAGAGGTTTAATCAAACTCTTAAACAGATGTTGTCAAAGCTTGTAGGTGAGTTATCTTGTAAGTTATCTCGCAACTCAGGCAATGAAGCCATGCTTACTCAACTGCTACAACGTGATATGCACATTAAATAAAAGAACACTATATACCCTATCAGTTTCGATATCTGTACGATTATGCTTACTTCTGATACCAGATATAGCTAAATTTATCAATATTGACACCTGATATTGTAGCTGATCCGATTATCGGTACACCTTTAGATACAGGCCTAGATGGCACGTAAAAGCAGTTTTATTCTTCAATTTCTTCCTCGATTCTGATTTGGCGGTAACCCCCTTCATCAGATCAAGGTTGTAAAGAACTTCCCATTACATTGCCCTACTATATCAACTATAAGTCCACCATCCTTCTTACAAACTAGTACTAGTCCAGACGCATAGGGGCTTGTTCAATACATCCTGACTCTAATAACTGCATCAGTTCTGCCTCTACTTTAGTCCTAAGAGTATATGGCAACTTCTGTAGAGATGCTATAAAAGGATCTGTCCAAATTAATCTGATGTTCTACAAGATCTGTCTCACCCAGTTCATGATCTGACAAAACAAGCATTTCATTCATCAAACAAAGAAACTTCTTTAAACACTTCCATCCCTCTAGAGTTCCTTCTCTGTGTCTTATTTCAGTGAGGGTAATCATCGCAACTGTGGGCATGGGTCTTCATCCCACGCACTGTCATAGCCCTGGTACAGAAGCAGTAGATGCCTTCCTGTGCAGCTGGAGCCATGAGGTTAATTGGCTTTGTTCCCTGGTGCACTTAATTCCTAGGGTATCCAGCATGCTAGGAAGACTGCAGCTCAGGGTACTTTGATTGCACTGTGCTGGCCATCTGCACCATTTTGGCCTCTTTTGTTTCCAGATGGAGTCCATCTGGCACACTTCATCTGCAACCTGCGAGAGTTACCATCGATTGAGGGTTTGACATTAGCTCAGAGGTTGGGAGCAGCCCTCTTTACAGGAGTTCCCAATACCAAAGTCCTGGCAATATCTATAAAATTTGGGGCAGGTGAAGGTCTGCATACCACTTGTGCTCAATCCGACAGGAATGATTGTCAAGTGAGCCCACACAATTAAGATGTATTGTGTAAGTTAGTGAATGTGTATGTGGCTTGTATAATAGCATGTGGCTTGACAGATGTAGTATTAACATAGTATTATGGCAGGAATTGTATGCTAGTAACTATACAGCTGGTTTAATAATAGCCTATCTTGGCACCAACTGAGGCAACCAGCTTTAACTGCTGATTACTGTGGTCATGACCACCTTGTGTGCAAGGTCACTGTCAATTAACTGGCTGGATATGTCAGCCATAAGTGGATGCATCCCCATGTGAGTTAGGTACCATGGGTGAATTGAGGATGGGTTGTTACCCACCAGGTCACAGCTCTTGGGCTGGTAAGTATGACCTAAATCCTAAATATTGACACTTTGATGAAGTGGTGGGTGTAGTCATATGGAATTATAATGTGGTCACAGTCTCTCGGACTGGTATGTATGACCTTTGAACTTTTGTTGCCAGCAAAAACCATCATAGCTTGCACAGTGTGAGTGTCACTGGCCCCTTGTTGTCCATGCGACAAGTTCTCTGCCGATGCATGTCTATGCATGGAACCATACTTATTACCGTGTTGTTGCAATTCCTTACCTTCTGTCATGTGTTTTTTTCTGCAGCGATATTTCCTCATGGTATGTGGCCCCTCTTGGCCAACCTCCAGGATCCGGAGCTTTGTAGGCTGGCTAAAGCACTTCCTATTACAGTTTTGAGGAGGTAGAGCAGCTACAAGTACCAATAGGAAGTACCTAGGATCCTATAAACGATAGAAACGCTGGTCATACCCTTACAGCATTCCCTGTGGAAAGTAGCCACCTACATAGCTCTGTACCTTCAACACTTATCAGATACTACTAAATCAAAGGCTGCAGTGGAGGATATAGTGAATGTTGTCTCCTGGGTTCATGGAGCTGCAGGGCTGTCCTCTCCGACTAGCAACCCCCTTATCATATCAATATTGGACGGAGCTTGCTAAGCCAGTCAAAAAGAAACAGCCATTTACCACTGAAATGCTTGGGGCTCTAGTTAAGGATGCCAATGAGCACTGCTCCCTACCCAACATACGGATAACTGCCGCAACATTGTTGGCTTATGCAGGGTTTTTCCATTTTGATGAGCTATCCGATCTACATCCCGTTGACCTGAAATTTGACAAGGATATGGTGACCGTGCAGATAAGGAAGAGCAAGAATGACCAGTTACGCAAATGGGATAAAGTTGCTGTCGCCAGAGCCAAGAATACCACTTGTCCAGTGGGCATGCTGGAAAGGTACATGTCGATGGGTAATATTGATCCACAGGATGCCCGACCTCTTTTTTGTGGAATAACCCATTCAAACTTTGGAGAGAAGCTGCGAGTGGCAGGTGGGCTTTCCTATACTAGAATGTGGGAGCTCCTACAAATGAAGTTACAGCAGCTGGGTCACTCTCCCGATTTATTTGGTACACATAGCTTACGTTCTAGTGGCGCTACTGCAGTAGCTAATGCTGGTGTTCCAGACCGCCTCTTCAAACGACATGGTCGTTGGTGTTCTGAAGGAGCCAAAGACGGATATGTCGAAGATTCCCTAGATAGTCGCCTTTCCGTGTCGGGAAGTTGGGGATGTGAGTTATGTGCTGGTTCCCATGCATGAACACACTCCCCACTCTTTGTGACTCTAATGAATGTTGAAATTTAATTGCAGTACCCTGAGTGGGCAGCTATCTCCTTAGTACTGTGTAGCTGGTTGTGGGAATGATGGGGGTTGGGTTGAGGGTTACTGTAATGGGACGAGGTTTACTGTAATGGGACGAGGTTTACTGTAATGGCATTTTAGTGGGAGATGTATGTTCTGTTGTTTGAGCTTGTGAATTAGACAGAAAATAAGATCCTGCTGGTATGATGTAATGGAGGGAACATGTGGGATAGCGTATACAGTATATGGGTGGTTAGTTAGTAATCCAATGATTCAATCTAGCTGAGTGTTGTGCTACTGTTCTTGCTTTGTAGTGTTCTCTGTGTTATTTTTCTTCCCTCCCACCCAGCTGAAGTTTCCTTAACTTTGTTGAAGTTGATTGCAGCATCTGCAGTTACCAGACACACAAGACTTTGACATTGTTATGTTAATTTAGTTGTTTTATTGATCATGAGTTAGTTTTCTCCTTTAAGCAGTTTTCATAGGCTGTGGTATGTAGTGTTTGCTAGATATGCATGGTACTTGTGGCAGAACAGAGTGTATAGCTTTCAGGTTTTGCATATATTTGCAATCTCAAAGCTTAGGTGGTTTGCCAGGTTTTTCCCTTGGAGTTGTGTGGGTCATCAACTCCTAAATTAAATTTCGTGTTGTGACTATGTTTGTTTCTATGTTTGCTTTAAATTGGTTCTGACCCCTGCTCTGCCTCACCATGCTGCCATTTACTGCTGCACTATACTTGTGTAAGTGAATGTTGAAATTTAATTACAGTAGCCTGCACTAGTGGGCAGCTATCTTCTCAGTACTGTGTAGCTGGTTGTGGGAATGATGGGGGTTGGATTGAGGGTTACTATAATGGGACGAGGTGTACTGTAATGACATTTTAGTGGGAGTAGCAGTTTCACTTTGGTTTCAGCTATGTTCTACCTATTACCTGACCCTAGACATTGAGAGCAATATGTAAAGTTTGCCACCTTAATACAACTGTTGGGTATAGTACAGTCCATTTGTTACATGATAGATGTCACATGAAGCCATTGATGAACAACACATAAAAATGTGACAAATTCAATGGAGAAAAAATGTAGCTACTGCTGTTGGCAAAAAGACACAACTTCTGCCTAAGCAATAGGGGAGAAATCAAGTTCAAAACATTAGCTAGCTATTGCTTGAAGGTATCACTCAATCAGGAAGTTACAGTAGTCAGTCTTGCCACTATTTCATGGCTACTGATAAGAAGCATTTTGGGTTGTACTAAAAGCACGTAATTATACTTCCATTACTGCCATGTCCTGAAAAAAATAAGGCTGACATTTTTCATGATCTCTACTATATAGTACAACTAGTTTTATTTTTTACTCTAACTGAATGTACATATATACCTCCAGCTAGGTTATGAGAGATGTCAGCACTACAAGTATTTGAGGATAATTATGAATCATTGGTGACATCCTTGCCATTGGATGATGCTATCTTCAGCGCTAAACTACGTTCAAGGAGACTTCTTCCAGGAAATCTCAAGTCAACTATTGAGTCACAGAAAACTCCAGCAGACAAGGCAACAATATTCTTGGATAAAGCAATTGAGCCATCCCTTAAGAATGATGACATTACACCATTGAAGAAGTTACTGACAGTAATGGAGGATAGTGGTAATGATTCATTGAAGAAGTTAGCTAAAACTATCAGATCTACTTTGGATGGTGGACCATCATCCACTGGCAGTGATAATGGTGAGTGATGATGTGTAAGAAAGTTAACATTTTTCTGCTCAATACATTGTACAGTTTGAGTGTATAAAGTGAATATTAGGGCTGAGTGATACTGCCATTTTAGTATCATGATCGATACTAATGCCACTATTCACGATACTGAATAGTTAACGATACTTACAAATAAGTCAATCATATAGCTGGTGCTACATAGAGTATTGCCCAGTATTCCTGCAGGAAGTCTTTAAAGGTAGTACCATGCAAACTAGCCACTATCATCCTTGTTTACAGTAACAGTTATTGTAACACATGCTTTGAGGTTATGATATGGTGTTCACACCTCTCTGCAGGGGTAACCAGGTTATCACTTAACAAGGATTCTTAGACAAGTACTGCATGGTTTTTAATGACAGTTATGTACAGGCAAGGAATCACGATAGTTAACAACAAAATATCGTGATGTATTGCTAAAACGATAATATCGCTCAGCCCTAGTGAATATCTAAATGAACGTATAGTTGTATATCTCTAATTATGAAATGTGTATATTGGTTGAACCTTCTCACTAAAGCCATGTCCTTTAATTAAGTTACAATAACTAGGTGATTCGCATGCACATGGTATGCCTCGCATTGTAAATAAATTATGGATAGTTGTAGATTGCATGTACTTATTTCTACTACAGGTGAATGACTGGTGGAATGGGATAAATATGTTGTGGGCAATTGTAACCCTTAAACCTGCTAATGACTTTTGGGGAATGTGTGTTCACACAATATGGGACGCATGGCGACATTTAGTCTGGCACAGCTGCCCCTTTGATTAAAAATTATGTTTCTAATTGAAGGGGTGGCCACGCTGCCAGACTATGCGACTTTAGGTGGGGTAACTTACTTCTTATAAAACTAAACATTGATCGAAAGTCTGCTTCCTGGGCTAGAACACTGTAACTAGCAATGAACAACACAGTGAGTTGCATCTCCATGGGCATGGCTTGTAGTCACTGCTAAACCATCAACACATAACTCAATTAAAAGGCCAAATAACTTATCTCTAGCCTAGAGCTGGGTGTCTGATATACTAGTACGTATTGTAGGAGATTAGACGATATTTTAATGATACCGTTACCGTACCGGATGAATTTAGAATATACCACCATACCGTCTAGAGTTAGATGACAGCTGATTCATAGCATAATCCTGTTATTCCTGCCTTTACTAATGTGAAGACACTTTACCAATGTGAAAGATAACTTTCTAATTGTATTAAAGTCATTTTAGCGTCCTTCTATCACCCTTTCCAGCACTTTATATATTAAATTCTTAAAAATATAATCCATACCATGGTATGTATTTGCACTGTGATATTTTCTATAATACCTACCGGCTTTGGCAAATCTCATACCGCCCAGCCTCCCCCACATCATTATACTACACACTGCAGTGGAGATTAACACCGGCTTTGATTTAATCAAAACCGATTAATTGGCTAGTAGCCAATATCAACCCGATACTGATTATTGGCCATTATGCTTCAGTAGGGCTGAAACAAATACTAATACTTGGAGAGTACTCGTTAAGGATTTGGTACTCGGATAGTAAAATTGGTACTCGAGTACTCGTTAAGATCACATGACCCAACTCACATGATGTATTTGTCATCAGGGAGTGACACAGTGAAGGTTGTAGAGTTTTGATTAGCATATTTTTTCGTCAGGGACACTAACATCAGTACTTTAATACAGTGTGTGTATCATTGTTGTTACTTGAAAAGCTGTAAACTGTTTAAGGTTGGTACAAAACATGTCAAATGGGTATGACTACAAATAACTAGTATTCGTGAGTACTCGATCGTTAACTCTAGAGAGTACTCAAATACTAAAAAACCATAATCGTTTCAGCCCTAATTTTCAGCTACCTGTTGTAAATGAATGCAAACGATTCTCAATATAAATGTGATGGTCAGCACAGGGAAACTACCACAAATTGACACCTTGAGTTGTCAGCAAAAAGAAATGGGACACAAAGGAGGACAAATGTAAGTCCGTGGTGTTTGCACTGTATATTCTGCAGTATATCAAAAGGCACCTGTTGAGCTAATGCGACATCTCAGTGAGGGAATCAAGCCTGTAGCTTTAATTGTTATTGATTGTCTGAAGGCATTGGTTAGTAAGTCAGTCAGTGGAAAGGTTATCTGAATGAGCATTTCCAGTCACACTTTTCAGGTTGATTTACAGTTAACTAATATCAAGGGACTATCAGGGCTGATTTCTGGTCAATTTGTGGTAAGAAAATGATGATGCCTAATATACAGCACTACTGTACATATGTGTGACAAAATAGTTGTCATACTTTATAGCCTCCACCCATAAACTCTCCCTCACTCTCTTCCTCCCTTTATTCTTACTCTTCAAAGTAAGGAGAAGCACCTTCTGTTCCTCCACCTACTTTGATAAGTTATGTACAGTGTACAAGCATCCACTAATTGACTCCCAATTTCACGTACACTGTATAACAAAACACTATGACATTACAAGTCATGATAAACTATATAAATCTTAGCTGACCATAACAAACAGGTAGAAATTCTGTATTGGTGCATGGTATATGTACAGTGTGGAAGTTGAAATTACTGTTAGTTTATCATTTTCCACACCAGCTGATAACAATTCATCATCTACTGATGACTCAACTGATGAACCAGTAGCTACTGGGAGAGGAAGGAAGAGGACTAAATACAAGAAGGGAGGAACTAAAAGGAGGAAGAGATCAGTCAGTACTGAATCAGGTTATTATTTGTACAATAAAAATTAGGGTTCCACTGACAGAAAAATACTTACTGATTTGACACCGATGCCTAACAGTAAATACAGATACCAATAATTGCCATACAATTTACACACCTCTCAAGTTAGCTATGTGTGACTGCTCTATTAGAATGTTCTATTAGAGTATTTCAATTTTTTCATGCAAACATAGTAAGTAGCAGTTGCTCAATGTTTAACAAAGCAATTCCAGTACTTTTCTAGAATAATGCTCAACACTATTTCTTGCCTGTTATATCCCACATTTTACTAGCATAGCATTTACGATATTAGTTATAATGATCATGATCGGCACAGGTGGCAATTAATCAGTATCGGAATACCTAAACAATCAGTACCGATCAGTAACAAAATGCCTAATATCAGCTCCAATTTGATACCGATCCAATTATTGGTGGAACACTAATAAATGATTTTAAGCCTATAACCATATTACTTTGTCATGAATCATGATAGAGGGCTCATAATAGGGATTGCCCATGTCTTTTGCAAAAATCCTAATAGATTGTGCACCTAAAAACCACCTTGAAAAGTATCCTTTAACTCAAAACAACTATGTATTTGGTGGTTATTTGCAATGAGTATAGGTCCACTAGTGAGTATCAAGTGAAAAGGAAACAGTAAGTGTATTTGTGACACAACTGGAATTTGCTGTTTGGTTCATATTATTCATAACATTATTTGCTTCACTCATGTGTGGCAAAACTTATCAACTCTTTCACCGTAAAAGGTACACAGCCATGCTTACTGAGTCCTTTCCCATGTCCATGACCTATTTTCTATTTTGTTTTAAGATGGAACAGCCCAAACTGGGCCGTGTTTTCTTGCTTAGACGCTATAGCCATATATAAAAGTATAAAGAGTTAAATTTTTGTTAATCAAATCTGTTGTATTAAGCTCAAATGAACCAGGAAGCTTAATCCCAAGGCCTGCTCCTAGATGTTTTTCTTGGCGTGATTAGATAATTATTTTCTGCAGTGTTAAACGACCTTTCTTTCTACTTCTGTTTCAACAGCTTATTTCCTCCAATCTTACCATTGTTCTGTACAAGCCAGTCTTGTGGTTTATGATTCATTTTTGTGGGTGCCACCATGTGGTGCCACATAGACCATACACCTGTACTACAGTACATGATTATTGTCTCAATCATTATTGTCACACTTTGTGTACTTACTGAATACTCATGTACAGAATATGCTTTACTGAGCTAGCTATGTACTTGTGACAAAAACTCTGATGAGCATAAGTTAAGCAAAGTAGTCAGTGACTTATCAGCCCAGCTAGAGACAGTATGTTCATAATGGCTTGGCTCATTGGAGTGTGTGCTATGTGCATTCATTCACAAATCAGGGTGTCGATACTCTTAATTTATACCTAACTACAGATTACAAAAATAACATATAAAAGTATCTAGCTTGGTAATCTTTAAAACTGATGAATCTGTTATACTCATGTGTCTAGCAAGTTATAATCCATAAATGGATTTGAAATAAGTACATAAACTAGAAAATTAAAAATTTAATAGGGATCGCTGAAAAAACTTATGGTCTCTAATTTTAGGTGTTCAAAAAAATTCTGAAATTTAGAAAATTATGTTCAAGCTACAATGAACTCTGTCAGACATATGTGTGTGATACTTAGCTGTATGGTCTGCAGTAATAGACAAATTTCATAAGAAAAAAATTAACTGTTGTCCCTAGCAACCTAAATTTTACAATTTTTGTAGGTGTCAATGTCTCTTAAAAGATAGCACATATAAGTCACGAGATATGACTTTTTGAAGTTGTAATTTTCCCATACATTAATTGTATATGAGAGGGACACCAATTGCCCTTTCTTGGTAATCACATGCCCCCTCACATAGATATAGATGGGAAAACCACCAATTATATCTTGTGACATATATATGTGACCATCACAGTGAAAACCTGTATAGTTTGTACAACCTCCGAATTTCTTTTTGTTTTCTCAACATTGTCTGCATTGTTCAAGGAATGGTTCACCAAGTTTCAGTTGATTATGGTGAGTAGTTTAGGAATTACACAGCACTAGACAGTAGGAAGAGCAGGGAAATCGATTTGTACAGTGACTATACTAAAAATAAACTACAGGTGCTTACATTTGCAGCCATAACTTCCGTTTGGATTAGTCTAAAGAGTTGGGATTTGGCTTACAATGTTCACCATGAATTGGCAGATCGACCAAGGTTTAGTTTTCGGCCAGCAGTTACTTGCGCATAGGTGTATGAAGGCGGTTTTATTGAAGAAACAGCAATGATTTTGTTTACATCTACTGCATCATAAAGAAACACATGTGACAAACCATTGGGGCTACAAAAATTAAACAAAGACTGTCGAACTCCCCATGAGTAGGCGAATAAGATGGTGTATAGGTTTAATTGATTTGAGTCTTCCTTCTGTGAGTAACAGCTTGATTAGAACTTGCGTAAAGTTTTCTTTGTAACACATGTATTTTCATCATTTTCTTTAAATTTCACTTTTCTCTAAACGCATGCTTGTTTGAACTAGACAGGTTTTTGTTGAGACTGTCACATATGCTATCTTTTCAAAATTTGGAGAAGTTACTTTAGACATTATCACCAAAAAGTAATGGGAAATTTAGGTTGCTAGAGGCAACAGTTATTATTATGTGCTATAAACTTTAAGCCTTATTATGGAATTTGTCTATTCAATTTGCAGCTTATGAGTTTCCATATGTTTATACTTACAATAATTACATCATCACAAAATTGCATGGCTAGTTAATTGTATGCTGTACAAAGCCATGTAGCCGATTGTGTGGAGACACACCCACTGACGAACAACCCTCCCTATCTCCCAATAGAGGCAGGAAAACGCCACCTCAGGGCATTGACACAATTAAAGATTTCTATTATCCACCCCAGGTTCAAGGCCACCAAACTCCTTACCCAGCAACTTTTATACTCACAAGTACATACCATCACAAAATAGCACAGCTAGTTAATTGTATGCTGTACAAAGCCATGTAACCGATTGTGGAGACACTATACAACTGCTTCCTTACTCCTTTGCTTTGTGTGGTACCAGTAAACAGCTCATAATACGATAGTGACTTGTGTTACTATAATAGGTATTGACACAGACACCAAGAAGGTGAGGAAGAAGCATAAATCACAATCAACAAATGAACTCAGTCCAGCATCACAGGCAGGTATGTAATAGAAATTGCAATTCTGTATACCTAGATACCTGGATAGGGGTTTCTGTGATTATACTGTATATAAGAAGCTACATACTAACCCGTAAATTTCCCACTTGAGGAGAATGGGAATTTCCATGAATATATTAGAAACAGTCTTTACAGAAGGTTTTAAAAATAACACAACACCAGAATTGGTATACTGAAACACTGGGATTTTTAGGGCTAAAACAAATACTGCAAATACTCAAGTACTTGTTAAGGATTTACTGCTTAAAGTCAGTATAAAACTTGTCACATGGGTATGACTACAAGTAGCTAGTATTGGTGAACGAATACTCAATCGTTAACTCTAGAGAGTCTAAAAAACCATGATCATTTCAGCCCTAGTTTTTATTAGCATATCGAAAGTTAACAGTGCGAATCAGGATTCATAGGGGCACTATGTAAGGAATCTCCCAGACTGTATAACTGTGAAATATAACTTACAGACCACATCACAGCATTTGATCCAATTTGTTTTGTGACCAAGGTTAACATACCATCTTATCAACTTTCCTTTGAGGAATATCTATAACTAGTCTTTAATTTCGCTAGTAATATACCCTCAACCTTAAATCAATTCTTAAAACCTTCTGTAAACATCATTTCTAAAATATTCACTGTATCCTCAAGTGGAAAATTTTTTAGCATATATATATGGGCTATTCTTCTAATAAATTTGTGGAATTCCCTTTTGGTTGATATACGTACTGTATAGTACATTATCTACAACTATATACAATGATGACATTTCGAGTTGCTTCCAGCAATATTTGAATGGGAACTATACAGTTGGCATTAAGACAATGAGTATCATCAATGCCAAATATGTATTCAGCATTAAAACAGGGTCAGGTCACACAGGTGATATTTTGTCCAATCAAAATACTAGATATAGACATCCAATCTATTTTTTACTTATTTTGCTAACAAAGCACTTCAGAGAAAAAAATATGACACATTTGTATATCCAAGTCACTACTACTACTGACCCAGGTGACCCACTGACTAGTGTGCTAGACCACTATGTTACCACCAAACCAGTACAAAGGTATTCATTTTCAAGTGTCATAAACTCCAGTTATTAGGCCCATATTGCTTGTTAAGCGGACATGGAAGTAAGCTGTGAAGTTCAGGTTACAATGAAGGGTACAGTGAAACCTCAATTATCCGAATTAATTGGGGAAAGGGTGTTCATATAATCGAATAGTATGTAAAATCGAACTTCCATACATTTGTATACAGAGCTTGCTCAACTACTCTAATAAAGCATACACTTGTTAACAAAATACTCTAATTGAGCAGTCAATTTGGTGTTCAGATAATCAAGAGTTTGGTTAATCGGTGATCAGTGTTCAGATAATCAAATTTCCACTCTAATTGGAAAAGGCGGATATGGTCAGACACGGACACGGACACGGACATGGACATTTTCGAAATACACTTTTACATTTATACAACATTTAATTTTCATACCTAACATTGTTCTGTACAGTTGTTTTCATTTCTAGACACAGAGACTTCACTTCCAGACACTAAGATAGGCTTTGAGTAGCGCTTATTTGTACTGTTGTACACATGCTACAGTAATCTAATGCATACTCACAGAGATTCAGCTGGCATGCCCCAACTTTGCCTTACAAGCCAGTACCTTAGTAGGTATAAACGCCTGCAGCTTACACTGAAAGCTGAGAGCTCCAAGATCTGGCGTAAGGACAGTAAACTAGGGTGGATCTCTATTATTACATAACTTCATTAGATTTCTAGAACACTTGTACAACAGTACATCATCTATAATACTTGTAGTTGCTAGCCAATCCTTAGCACATGTGCTTATAAATGGATAAGCACTACATGAAGACCATGTCTGGGCCTAGAAGTGAAGATTTACTGCTAGTGGACATTTAATCCTTAATTTAGTCTACCTACCTATTAGGGATTAAACGTCCACTAGTATATCTGCAGGTGTAGGCGATCTCCATTGTTTCCCCACTTTTCCTATGATTCCTAATCAAACTTAAAATTCTTAATTTTTCCTTATACTTGTTCCAAAATTACACTTGATGTAATTGGTTAATGTGCAGGTTTTGCTGAAACAATCAAAAGTACTAACTTATATGTTCCATTTACTAGTGGACTGGTTAGCTGCTGGGATGAAGGCTACATATTCTAATATGGGAATTAAAAAATCTCCTAAAGAAAAGGATACATGGCCACCAACTATAGTGAAATCTTATGTCAACCTGGCACTGATGTATCAGAAAAATTTACAAACTAGTAAAATAACTGCAGAAGCAACTCATATACGTACAAAAGGTAATATCAGTGATATACCTCAAACAACTCATTGCAAAGAGCTAACTTTGGAAGATATTTTCCTTCCTATGTCAAGTAAGGAGGTGAACACAATTCTCATTGAGGGTCATCCTGGAATAGGAAAGACAACTCTTGTTAAAGAGATTTGCGTTGAATGGGCTGAGGGTAAGCTACTCACCTCTGACAAACTGGTACTCCTCCTGTTGTTAAGAGATCCTAATGTACAGAGAATTACTAATGTACAGCAACTGATAGAGCACTTCACACAGTCAACCAGTAAGGTAACACAACTACACAGTTATTTAGAAGACAATCATGGAGCTGATGTCACCTTGATCATTGATGGCTTTGATGAACTAAGTAATAAGCTCCGTAAAGAATCATTTTTTGTTGATTTAATCCAAAAGAAAACTTTACAAAAATCTAGGGTGGTGGTGACCTCTCGTCCCCATGTCTCTACTTGTATACATGATATTGTAGATAGAAGAATTGAAATTCTTGGATTTGACCAAATAAGCAGATTAGAGTATATCAAAGAAGCCCTACAAGACACTCCTTCTAAGCTAGAGAAGTTACAGAAACACTTTCAACAATATCCAAATATTGATGCCATTTGTTATATTCCTTTAATAATGTCCATCATTGTATTCCTTTGTATGTGTCAACTAGAGGACCTGCCACCAACTGCTTCTAAAATGTATCACAGTTTTGTCTTGCACACAATTTGTCACTATCTGAAGAGGACAGGAAAGATTGATGAGGATGAACACATTAATAAAATGGAACACTTACCACAGCCAGTCCAACAAGTACTACAACAACTACAGAAAGTTGCATTTGATGGTCTTGTAGAGGACAAAATAGTATTCACAATGGATGACTTACCTGACATGTGCAGAGATGATCCCACTTGTTATGGACTACTACAATCTGTTGAATGTTATTGTTCAGATAAAATTGGTAATCCAACCAAATCCTTTAACTTCCTACACTTGGGAATACAAGAATATTTTGCTGCCAAATATGTAGCAATCTTACCAGAGGATGAGGTGTACACACTAATGAAGGAGTCATTTCTTGTTACTGATAATTATGACCCTGATAGTAAGAGTGTCCGCCTCTCCAACATGTGGATCATGTATTGTGGTATAACCAGTGGTCAAAGTAATTCTTTAAGATTTTATCTGTCACCAATTCAAACATATACAACTCTAACACATATTTCATCACCTTCATCAGTGATGTGCAGTGATGATGAAGTATCTGATGACAACACAACACATTCACCAACTGACTCAGTGATGTCATATCAACAACAAACTGCAATCCTAGATACATCATCTACCACACCTGTGATGTCACACAGGCTAGGTAATTCCCTACCATCATCTTCCTTGATAACATCATCAAGTACTTCATTATCATCAACTGGAACTACATTGTTGTTTGCTAATACTGTAGAAGAGATGACTGCTCCATCCCAACAAGGATCAATACTCTAACTATCTCACAAAACATCTTGAAGGACCCAGTGAAGGTTCTCTACTTGTTCCAATGTTTCCAAGAGGCTCAGGATGACAAGTTATGTGACATCTTGTCCAAATCATTTGATAGTGGTAAGATTAACCTCAGTGACCACAGGCTCCTTCCACACCAGGTGGTGTCCCTGGGATTCTTTCTATCAAGGTTACACAGGAAATGGAAGGAACTAAACCTGTCGAGGTGTTTCATTGGAGATCATGGCATAAAGCTATTATACCACTACATTTGTCGAGATATAACAAACAAACAAGAAACAACAACAATTGATCTTAGTTGCAATAAATTTACGGGAGCATCATCACCTCCCATTGGTGACATCATCACTCACCTTCAGCCACATACTCTGATGTTAGATGATAACAATATTACTAGTGTGAAGGACATCTCCACTGCAGTAATAAACACTAACACAGTCAAAGTGTTAAACATGTGGAATAATGACCTCACATCACAAGAAGCATCAGCAATATCTGATATGATGACCTGTTTGGAGGAGTTGTACATCAGTGACAACAAACTTGGTGATGATGGAGCAGTTATAATATCAAAAGGAATAACAGAAACCAACACACTGAGAGTATTGACCATTGGTGTCAATAACATCACATCCACAGGAGCTATAGCAATTGCAAACAGTTTACTACACAACACCTCACTGGAGGAACTAGACATGAGGTTCAATGCTATAGGTCAAGATGGAGCCACAGCAATTGCTCAAGCCATTACTAATAACAAGACATTAAAGAAACTGATCATAAATAAATGTGAAATCACATCCACAGGAGCTACAGCAATTGCAAACAGTTTACTACACAACACCTCACTGGAGGTACTAGACATGAATTGGAATGCTATAGGCAAAGATGGAGCCACAGCAATTGCTCAAGCCATTACTAATAACAAGACACTAAAGAAACTGAACATTAATAGATGTGAAATCACATCCACAGAAGCTACAGCAATTGCAAACAGTTTACTACACAACACCTCACTGGAGGAACTACAATTGAGTTACAATGCTATGGGTAAAGATGTAGCCACAGCAATTGCTCACGCCATTACTAATAACAAGACACTAAAGGAACTGTACCTGTGTGGTGGTACAATAGATGAACAGTCAGCCGTGATAATTATGAGGAGCCTACACCATAACAACTCTATCACTAAACTGTACCTTCTTTATAGACTAGTGGATAATGATAATGTGAAGAGAGAAGTTGAACACATCAATAGGAGGAGGAGGAAATCCAATGTACAAGAATTATTACTTTATAACTGATTAATTAATGTGCGTGTATATATATACATAATGTTGCCTTTAATTGTTTTGTATTTGTCCTTATATGGTATGTGTATGTTCTTTGTATTATTATTATTGTGTGTTGTATGTATTTTTCTCAGACATGGAAGAAAGGCTCTGCCAAAAGTCATTACTTTGAATCAAAAATCAAATTAAATGTGACACTCTTTTCTGATCAAACATGTTGTTTTACTACCTGGATACAGGTGGAATGTTTTGCTTACTATGGTTTACTACACACTGGTTGGGTAGTAGATTTAATCAAAAGGTATTACAACTAGTGAATTTGCAGCTGGAATTAATAATGCTCATGAAGATTTTGCTAAATTATTTTAAAATAACATACATACACTACAGGGGTGGATCCAGCTAGGGGAGTCTTTGGGGTCTCAAGACTCCCCTCAGGTTGACACTGAAAAAAGAGGGATATAAGATGGTATTTCCAGTGGCTTATTGAATACAAAAAAGCTTAATATAACCTGTATTATACTAACAATCTCATGTAAGGCTTTAGTTAATGTGTTAAACATACTGAAACCATATATGTGATGGTATAGTGTGGGTATTATATTCGATATAAGCTATTTCAGGTAATGTGGCAAATAAACTAACTGAAACCATATATGTAATAGTATAGTATGCATTATACTAACCTATAACATGAGTATAATACAGGGTTTATATTAAGGCTTATTTGTATTCAATAAGCCACTGGAAATACCATCTTATATCCCACCTTTTTCACAGTGTGAGCCTCAAATAGGGATGAGCCTATTTTGCTTTTTTTTCTACCTATTTTTCTTTCCAGCAATTCTTTTATTTTTTACCTATTTTGCTCAATATTTTGCTCTAAATTTTTCTATTTTGCTAAGCATCAGTAAAAATTAATTGCAGTATCTCTAGCTTACAAGTATGTGTGACTGCTCTATTAGAATACTTCGTACGTAGTGACTGCTCTATTACAGTATCTCGATCTTTAGTCACCATTTCCTATGAACATATGTTGTCCTAATACTATGTGTGACTGTTCTATTAGAGTATCTCAATCTTTTCATACAAAACATGCTAAGTTGCCATTCCTTGGTGCCCATTTTTCCAACTTTCTACCTAATTTTCCAGCATTTTGCTCTTTGCATTTACCAATGTATTTTTCCAAAGTTTCGCCGGCAAAATCAGCACATCCCTAAAAGCAACAGAGTGTGAAAAATCAATATACCCTAATAGAGCAGTCACAAACTATTCTAATGAACAATCAGACTATAAACATAACATGGTAGTGCATGTGATATGGATTCTGTAATTTCAAGTTCAGCATGCACATTCACACATGGCAAAAGGCAGCCAAGTGATATCACACTTCTATAGACCAAATTAATGTTGGGCAGGATCAGGTGCATTACCACAAAAGAAAAGTACTGGCAGTAAAAACTTTATAATTATCACAAATCAGGTGTACCTATACAACAATATTAGTAACTATGAACACCATTACTTTCTTACAATTCAACGTATTGAGACCTTGCCCAGAAGACACGAATGAATTGAACTCCAGTCCCCACACTATTGGAGTGACACAGGAGTTACTTTAGTAGTTGTTCAAGTAGTGATCAGTCAGGAAGGAACATGAGCTCTATTGTTCATAATAGTTAAAAGTTAATTGCGTATATAGTAAGCTAGATCTACAACAGCACAGTATAGCAATAAGCTGCACAAACAGCAGTGTAAGTTTCCAGCTAGATACACACATCATGTTTGTTAAAGTTTGTATAAGGGCACATTTATGCTACACTGTAGGCTGATATGTGCTGAACTGCATATGTAAACTTAATGTAAAAGGATAAATGTGTCATCCCCATGGCCAGTAATTCAGTAATCCCTAGGAATTACTTCAGTTGCAACCAGTCAAGTCTTGAAGTATGAAGAGTTCTACGAGCTTCATTGTTATACATACATAATCCAACAAGTGAATGTGTTACAATATAATACTTTCAATAGCACCTTGACATATTATATTGAAATACTTCAAGCAATTAGCCAATAGAATTAGTATTACACTTGTTTGTCAAGGTCACCTGAAGAAAACCTGTAATACTAATTTGATTGGCTAGTATAGTGTGGTGTGTTTCTATTAGAAGTAATGTCCAACTTGACAACTAGTGTTACCATAGTGACAGATGCCCCATTGCATAGCAATGATATGGTTGCTAAGTAATGGTTGCTAAGGTAAATGTCATTTTGAGACCATAGCAATGGTTGCTAGGCGGCAATGCTTGTGGTGTGATTGACCTTTTGCAGTGGTTATTTTTTGAATTTCTGTTGCTTAGTAACAGTTGCTATGATTGTTGGATTAATTTGCAATAGGACGGATGGTTGTGGTATTCAGGATTAATACTACTCGTACTGCAAGCAGGAAGGAAATAGTGCTCGGCTTCGCCTTGCACTATTTTACTCCTTCCTGTTTACAATGGTCGCACTATTAATCCTGAATACCATCCATCCTATTACATATAGTAATATGCATTGTTGGTATGCATGATAGGAATTTTACCACTGCTCAACTACTCAATCACAACAGCAGCAAATTATTTTTCTAATACAATGTAAGTACATGTACAAGTGGACCACACACATCCATGTGTATACACATGTACACACAGACCTTTATTCTGCTCCAGCTGCAACAAGGAGTCATACAATAACTTAACATCATCACTGAGTGACTGAATTGTTGAAACACTTTACAACACTCTGCTGTGTCACTGGCCCTCTACACCTGGTTAGTACTTGGTGGTTATTATCATTCCATGTTGTCATACTCCAGCCAATAGTTGACATGGCGACCGTGTGATTTCATCACCTCCTGCCATAGCAACCTAGCTCCAGCTATGTTGTCATAACAACTAGCCTCAAGTCTTGCTTGATACCGTAGGAGTGTATTTTTCGTATCACCTGATCCCTTTGGAAAATCTGTAGTGATTGATTAAAAGCTAAAACACAGAATGTGCATAAATGCCTATGGGGATTTCTAACGACAGTATTATCATGGGCAAATGCCTATTTACAGGATGGCTCACTTGGCATAAGACCAATCCACCCGTACTCATAAATACGATGTCTGGGACCTAAATTACGTCACTAAAGCACTGAGGTAGAAGTCAAGATGGGTGGTACAGGAATGACAACATTTGTAATGTATCATAGCATGTACGTATACACACTTCAATAATCCACACAAAATAAGACATTTCACATGACACACCCCCTGTACTAACTTGTTTTCAAGTATTCTCTAGCTCTGGCAAATTAATGTTGATTGTAACTCCTAAACTTGTGATACATTATCACTAGTAGTGCTGCTAGTGCTGAGGTGGTGGGAGGGGCTGTGAGCTGCTGCAGAACTAGCTCGTCATCTCAGGTAGTCATAGAAGGCAACCCATATTTTAAGACAGTTACCTGACTCAGTGATCATACCCTCCAGTGATTGGTCAAATGTTGCTATGTATGAATATATATCACCAAGAATTAACGCTAACTCCTGATATCACTAAACAAATATACACACTGTAGAGACAGAAACATTTGTTGAGGGACAACAGTTTCGCAAAAATGTGCTATGGGAGATGTAGGTTTTGACAAGATAACTGGGTAGTCCAATCCACTAGTCCAGTCCAGCTACCAAAAGTAGGCATTAAAATGTGTTTCATTTTAGCAAGTAGCCATCTAATCTTGTTGGACTTGTTTCCTTACTTTTTGTTATGTGGATAATTCTCATTTCAGCTGTAACATTTTTGAGTTTGTTTCCTTACTTTTTAAATTATATCAATTCCTACTTCCTTTAGATGTTAAAATTTTTAATAGCTAATACTAATGGTAATTGAAAATGCAATTGAATATTTTGAGTACTCGACTGCACTATTAGAGTATATTAATCCCCACTACTTAGGCTTGAGTCTATTGTACTCCAAAATTTACCTATTATGCTTTTTGGTATTTCCCCAATTTTCTGCCTATTACGCTTGTTGTTATGCTTTTCAGAAATGCATTATGCTTTTATTTTGTGTGTGTTTTTCTTTGTGCAGAGTAGTTCTACAACAGAATGTAAATGGAGAAGTGTCACTTCAACTGCAACATACAAATAATAGCAATAGCTTGAAATTTGATGTGTTCCAGAGTTTATAGGCATATTAGAGTAGGGGGTCTGCAGGCATATTTATAGTCCCTCAGAAGCTATAGACATTTTATTGTCTAATATCTTTGTAGTTTTGTATGCAAATAAAACATTATGCATTGTTTCTGATCGATCTTCTGAGTAGCAGCAGTCGGTATTCAAAAGACAGCAATTGCTCAGTATATTGTGTAACTTGCATTTGCATCACCGTGCCAATACTATGTTAGCCTCAGGGGATAAACTCTTAATGATTCTCACTCTCTCTGTTGCATGTGATGACTGTTCTATTAGAGTGTTTGACTGTTCCATTACAGAATCTCGATCTTTGAATATTTCCTGGTTTGATATTGACCTCGGTCTCACTCCAGGCCTCATGCACTATTTTCAATGTCCAGACTTTCACTAGCTATCTGACTTAACACTAGCCTTATTTCATCAGAGGCAGAGCTTCTATCATATTGTTTTCCAATTGAACTTCCAGTTCCAATAATTATAATCATCATATATATCACATTTTATTCAAAATCAGACGTTATATAATAACAAATTCAGCTCAACTAAACTGATTTGCTATGCCTTGGTGCATGACTGCATGTCCTATAAAACTCAAACCCACAATGAAAAATATTCATTTTGTCAAGGGGTGTAAACTTGTAGTAGTGTAACAACATAGTAATTGTTTTATAGACACTTTCTGTGATTATAGCTAGGTGTAAACAGATTCTAGAACTAGCCAGAATGTTCTAGAACTCATTTGTATGACCTTACTGGTATAAATAGCTTGAAGTACTTTTGTACTACCTGTCTGATCTTGTTTATGCTGTTGAACTGTTGTTGTCAATCATTGCTGCTATTCATTAAAATGTATATATTGAACTGGGGAAGCTCCTACACTAGCGTAGTCGGCAGGATATGTCTAGTAGTAGTGGAAATTCAGTGGACATTGGAAATAGGCAAAAAGAGCTCAATGATGGCAACTAGACAGCTACAGGGAGGTATGGATAATAGTAACAGTGACTGTTCCTTGTGTGTGACTACCCCTGATAAATTTGATGGGTGTTCATCATCCAGTTGGGACAACTGGGTGACAACTGGATAAATCATTTTGAGGTCGTTTCACAAATAAATCACCTGGACAAGGCTACACAACAGCTGTTGTGGCTCCAAGTCAGACTTACTGGTCAAGCACAGAAGGCACGGAGATATTTAAATCAAGAGGTTAAATTCTGTTATGACACAGCTAAGGCTGTACTTTGAACTCGTTTTGAACCCAGTCACTGACATGAACTTCACCTTGTAGAGTATCAAGGAAGGAGAAAAGCTGGTGAGATCGGGGGAGAAGTTGCAAATGATCTGCGAATTCTAGCTGACAAAGCATTTCCAGAACTAAACAACCAAGGAAAGGATCAGCTCACTCTAGACTGCTTCCTCAGCCTGTTAGACAACCCAAAAGTTGCATTTGCCATGAGGCAGCAGCGCTCAATCACACTTGAAGATGTAGTTACATGTACTTTGGAGATCAAGACCTACCTGTCACTTTCCTCTTGTGGATCACGTGTGAATGACTGCTATCCAGTATGCCACCAGAGCAATGATCTACAGTCAAGCAGTAAGCAGTGCTAAAGCCATATAGAATACACTAGTGAGATGCTACATACATTAAGCAAACATGTTGATAAAATGAATAAAGCGATTGGTATGCTTGAAGAGCACTATAAAGGTGAGGTCTTGCAAGTGCAAATCAGTCTGGCTTCATCGAATCACGTGGTCCAAGACCAATTTCACATAGCTGAAAGAACCAGCAGTACTGGAGGCTATGATAAACAGACAAGTAAATGATGCTCTAGTGGTAGCGTTGAGGAAGATGTGTGGGTTCAGTGGAATTGATGTCTTCTGATGGCACGAGCGAATCCATGAAGCTGCTTGCTGTTAACCCCACCCATGCATACCACATTACGGGACTAGTAAGTGGAAGTAATGTACACTTTATGTTAGATATGGGGGCCTCTGTAAGCCTCCTAAGGATGATGTGTGGTGAAGGCGGCAGACATAGAAGTTTATCTACTTGGGTCTGGCCACAAGTTAGTGGGTGTGGAAGGAAGCCCATTCATCCTTGACACTGCCACTACAGATATCTTCCTATCTGGGATTCCAGTTAAAGGTGATTTCTTTATTAGGGGGGGGGGGCAATGGGGGCTGAAGCCCATCCGTCCACCCTCCTTCACATTTAAACCATATTTGATCAATACACAAAAGATTAAAATGGATTTTTGTCTTATTACAATTATATCATCACTACAACACAAATACATATAAACCCACCTTAAAAGCACATTTGTATAGGTTTACTTCCATATTTATTACTGTTAGACACCTAAGGACAGGTTCACACCATGTTATTTTGGTATAAAAGTTATAATTGTGGGTTTTTGGAATTGTACAAATGTATTGTGGGTTTAGGTTTTCTATAATTTTGTGGAGGTCTGCCAAACAAAGTGTCCCATGGCCAGACAAACTTATTTCAGTTCTTCACAACTAGTGGTAGGTAATAGGAATGATAGTAATGTTTGTTTGTAATGCATAATGCACTTGCCAATTTCATTCTCCACCCCCCAGAGGAATACAGGGGATTTGACACCCCCTGTAGTAGGGGCACCTCAAGGTTGACTAAGCACATATTTCATGCATGCGACTAGTAATAAACCTGGTATACACCTGTAGCTAGTAAAATTATAGCGAGTATGATTTTATTGTTCAAAAATGCAACTACCGAAAACGAGTCAGTGAATTGGACAACTGTCAATTGCCCCACAAGAAGCAATGTCAAATCCCCACCTGGGGTGTGGGGATGCCCGAGGGTGGGGGTGGGGCATGAAATTGACAAGTGCATATAATGTATTAACATTCTGTCTGGATAATGTATGTATGTAATTATATAATGTCTGGATATCCCATGCTATGGACATAATGGGCCCCTTTCAAAGAAGTAAGAATGGAAGCAATTATAATAATATCTTGATGGTGTCTGATTATTTCACCCAATGGGTTGAAGCATATGCCATACCCAACCAAGAGGCTACAACAGTTGCTGTAAAGTTGATTGACAACATGTTTTGTAGATGCCCACTACCTGAACAGCTCCACTCTGACATGGGAGCTCAGTTTGAATCGAAAGTTATTCAAGCAATAAGTAAGCTGCTTGGTATTAACAAAACTCACACTACATCCTACCATCCACAAAGTGATAGTTTAGTTGAAAGGTTAAATTGGACAATCCTTTCAATGTTGGCAACAACTCTAGACAATCATGTAGAGGAATGGGAAGACTATCTGTCAAAAGTTTGTTTCACTTATAACACCAGTAGACACGCATCAGCAGGTTTCTCACCATTCTACCTAATGTTTGGATGTAAGGCAAGAATTCCACTTGACATTGCGGTTGGAACCCCAACAAGTGAGGTAACTAATACTTGTGAATATGCTCAAAATCTATGGGAAAGATTTGAACAATGCTTTAAAATGGTGAGAGAGAACCTTGGAGCAGCTGCTGAGAGACAGAAAGAATACTACAATTGTCAAGTACATGGTGACTGATATGGTTCTGAACCATACCAGGAAGGAGACCACGTCTGGTTACATAACCCAGCAGTACCAAAAGGACAGTCAAAAAGCTGTTTTGCATTGGATAGGACCATTTAAAATTGTTAAGTGCTTATCTGATTATGTGTACAGAATACAAGTCACCCGTTTAAGAAGGAGAAGACAAGTAGTGCATTTTGATAGGCTGAAACGTTGTCATGTACCCCCCTCAAAAGCAACATACAGACAGTCATGTAGTAGAGTATTCAACTCCAGACGTAACCTCAAGTAACAAGTCTAATGGTGATCACCCTGAGCCACCTGGAACCGGTTGATGATGATGATGACAATTTGAGCAGCAATTCGATTACTGCCACTGGCAAAAGAGAATCTTGCTACCAGCAACACACAGTCGACATACAGACTAGTAGAAGGTCACGGTATCCCATATGTGAGAATCGTCGAAGACCACTTAGATACTAAGATGACAATGATAAGTAATTCTGACATGGGACATGTCCTTATAAGGAAGGGGCAGATGTAACAACATATAAATAATTATTGTATATGGTTTTATACACACTTTCTGTAATTATAGGTGTAAAGAGATTCTAGAACTAGCCAGAATGTTCTAGAACTCATTTGTATGACCTTACTGATATAAATAGCTTGAAGTATTTTTGTGCTGCCTGTCTGGTCTTGTTAATGCTGTTGAACTGTTGTTGTGTTGTTGTCATTGTTGGACCATTGCTGCTATTCATTAAATTTTATATATTGAACTGTGGAAGTTCCTACAGTAGTGCATTTTTCTACTTGTTATCAGATTCATTTCACCATTTAGCCCTTGACTTTGTGACTGTTAAAGTAGAAGTTATAGTTACTGTGGCAGAAATTTGCCCATTATGCTCCTAATTTGTATGTTCCTTTATGCCAGCATTACACTTTATGCTTTTCATCCCTATTACGCAAGCCTACTTGGTAACATGTCCTAGTAGTTTACTGATGAACATTGTAGTCTTATCATCTCTTGTACACAGTCACATGATCTCATGTGATTGGCAGTACCTTGGTGGTGCTGGTTTTGGTTGGTTGTATATGATGCAGAGTCCATGCCATAGTGGTGCAAAGATGGCATGCCCCCACAATTCAGACTAATCCAATATTAGTACCATTTTTGCTGTAACCTGTATCAAACACACATATGGTTAGTACTGTGGTAGTAGTGGAGTACAAATTAGCTCCTTTGATTCAGACTTCACATAACCAATCTTCAGGCTCATCCACAAATAAATTTTTGTACCAGTAATTTTTTGTGAATCCACAAATACATCAGCAATATGTATTACCACACTATACAAAGACAGACAAGCCAGCATATATATGTATAGTGTTATTGGCAGTAATAAGGACAAATATCGCAGACTATCCCTTAGTGCATAGAAAAATTAGGACACTATTAGTTGTGGTTTCAAGGTGTCCTTACTACACAGGTTCCACTGTGTGTGACACAGGGGTGGGGCATCAAAAAATGCACAAATATGGTGCATGGGTCTATAGCTACAGGGTATGGTGACAGAAATCACACAAAGAAAAATTGTGAAAAGGATGTAAGGTACACACTTAATATTTGAACTCCTCAGAAGATTACTAGCAAAACCAATGTACTCTGTATTGCGTGTATCACCAGCTCCACCACTCCCCTCTCCTGCAACATCATTGGCTGGTTCTTGTTTAGCTTTACTGGCCATAGGTACACTCTTATCATCCACCCTGTCTGAAGACAACTTCTTTGGCTTCTTAGACCCTTTTGTGGAGGTGTCTAAGTTACTTAGACCCCTGTGGTCTGAAGTCTAACTATAACTTATACTGGGAACATCATCTTCTCCAACAGGATGATGTATACATACCATTCACAGTATGTTAGAATTAATTGTACAGTGGAACCTGCAGCTGACACTTTGAGACCAACTGATTTTGATGAAATGTTACTGTGAAGTTGTGTCAATTCTCAGAAGTAAAATTGTATTGGTAGAGGTCTATATAATAGTGATGAAACAAAAAATATTTTTTTTTTGCTATTCAATTAGTGCAATTGAAACAACTCTCAGGCTTTACTTATTTAAAAATCATGCTTAAAGAATAAGTAAACATTCAGTCATTTTGTTCACAACTGGCTAAACTAGAATTTTTACACTGCCACTTGTTCACTGTCTAAAGCTTAGAGGTGGCTTCATCCATATGACCACAGTTTAAAAGTACTAATGAATATTCAAATAGTGTAGGAATGAATTAAAATGGTCAAGCCGACTGAATAGTCAAATACTTGTCATTACAGGGCCTCATAAACTGTTCTTTATAGGGAGGTTAATGTACAGGTTCCTTCAAGAGGGATGCCACTGTAGTTTGCATTAATGTGTTCATCTATTGCTGACCAATATTTTAATCAATCCACAGTATCTGTTTTTGATACCATCCAATAATTTGACTACCGCAAATACTGTTAGTACAGTAAAAATTTTAGGAAATCGTTATGATGTGATAAAAGCACCAATTTTTTCTGAGGGTTTGTTGAAGCATTTGGACCATTTTTGAAGGTGCTACGCCCCCATTATTATTGGTCACTGCTTGTAGCAAAAACAATCTAAACACTCTAATAGAGCAGTCAACTACTACCAAATATTATTGTAAATATCTCCTTGATAAGCTGTAGCTAATAATTTATAATTATCTGTCAAATGTAAGAACAGTTAAAAATGTTATAGACCTTCTATAATCCTGGGAAGTATGACCCCAGAATGGCATCCAAATTTGCTGTATATTATTCAAACTTCACTATATGTAATTTCATTTCCAAAGTTACCTACCTCCCACTCTCTGGCTTGCTGCTGTTAAGAATATAAACTACAAAAATGGTTCAAACTTCCATAGTTTTCCTTGTCATTGGGCCGTATTCATTGTTTTTATAAGCAAAGTCTGGAAAGGTATGGAAATGTGCAGAAATACAGCTGTTCCAGTACCTTTCCAATGACCAGGAAAGCTATGGAAACTTGAATTATTTTTGTAGTGATAGAGGAAGGCACTTTCTTATGCTTCTCTTAAGTAGATTATTCAGTGTACAATAAGTCTAATTTTTAACCTGTTCGCCCTTGAACTTGTCAATTCCATGGTAGCACAGCACAGTATAAATCAACAGTTTACATCTTTGGTGTACTTCCAACTAACATTTATATGTGACATAATTACGTTGATGAGGATCCTATTATGCTGGGGAGTCTAGTTTGTAAGTATTTTGTGAGCTTTTAAAAGTACATTCAGCTACTGCATGTCATGGATAGTGTAGTAATTGATTACAACCTGGTCAACCCTGTTATGACTACAAAATGCAATTTTATCACCATGCAATCTTAGATGACACGATAGAGTGTCACTTGAATAGACAGTCTACAAGGCAACACAAGATTCAAAAAGATACATCCAGAAACATACAGTATATGTCAGCAAACAAATCTACATACCTGGTTATAGTGGAGGTACTTGAAATGCACAGTAGTAAACAGACTGAATTGTCCATGTGGTTACTTTGGGGCTTATGATCCTCCATGCAGACTAGTCTACTACTGAACATTGTATCAAGACAATCTATACTAAAGTGGTGGTGGCTCTGTGGTGCTTAATATGCCACATAGTAATAATACAGCATGCAGATATGTGTACCCAGGAAAGATTTGCAGACCAATGCGAAGTAAATGCTTGAAAAGCCATAGCCATCTTATTGTAGTATAGTGCATAGCATATATAGTGTATCTAATTAGCTACACTTGTGGCTCAAACAGTGATATAGATTAATAATATTGAAGGCAATTTGGAAAACAAGCCAATGTAGCAGACTCTTTTCTAATATTACAACCTGACCTGCTTTCAGGGGAAAAGTAAGAGTGTGTGTTTGGTGGCAAGTGTAGTTATAGTAGCTATCCAAGAAAGCCATCTAGATTCTAGACAATTTCATGTATCTTTCCCAGGATCTATAAAGTTTCCACCAATGTGAAAGATTTAGTATTGTCTCTATGATGGGCTAGTTTAAAGATGCAAGGGTATACTGAGGTTGTTCAGCAAATCTAAAAGGTTGTATAAACCTAGTTATGTGTGGGTTGATAACAAAATGGCCATCAAGCAGCCCCAGCATAGTACATTTACTGTGTATCATACACTTGAATATGGAGTTATTTTAATTGAATTATATTTGGCATTCAATATGTAAAAACTTGTCAAATGAATTAGTACATTGTACTGTAAGCATGCATGTATGCAATGAGTGGTCTTCTTTATGGGTCTATATTAGCACTCATTATCTATATCGTACTGCACTGTCTATATGTAGCTTGAGCCAAAATTTGTGTATTATTAACTAATCCAAATGTCTGTTGATGCATTGACCAGCGTGGTTGTGAACATGTATTTTAAACATTGGTATATTACTGCCACCCGACTGGTCTACTCAAATTGCACACATGTAAAAGTTAACTTACAGTGTCATTTGCTAATTCATTTGACAAGTCTCAGTGTACATGTTGAATGCAAAATTAATATAAAATAGGATACTACGTAAGTGTATTTCACTCCATACTCTAGTGTATGATACACTGTAAATGTACTATACTGCATGGGGCTACTTGATGGCCATTTTGTTTTCAGCCAACACATAATTAGGTTTGGTGGACACACCTTCTAATATTGATAAGTACACCATAAAGAACTTGTGTACCAAAAATGGTGCTCTTATCCACCCTGTAACAATAATTTTGCTAAGCTACTTTACTATGTGACGTAGGTTCTAAAACACAATTCTTCAAACAATTAGGCCTGTGTGAAGAAGTACATATGAATGAATATGAAAATGCTGCAATTGGCTTTCAACACAGTTCTGTACCATTATTGAAAATGACTAGGTATTTCAGATCGAAATGCTCTAATAAAACTGTCACTTTTACTCTAATAGAGCAATCAGCTATACTCTAATGGAAACATCACTTGTTATAGATTAGTAACGAACTTTAGCTATTTAATGCAAGAGTAATCAGTGTAGATCTCACTGTTTTTTTTGGCAGAAATCTTCATGTTTGGATATGTGTTGTGCTTTTGGAAAAATAATGAATAATAACCGCCCGCCCGAATCAAATTTTCAAAAATCTGAGCGAGAAACTGGTAATCAAGTTTCATTGGCCTTATACAAGGCTAGATTGCTCCTTTCTTGAATACTTCTGCTAGTTATTCCGTTAGTGACGAACGGTTTACACGATACAAATAATTTTATAAAAATCACCATCTCAATCGAATAGTTGTATACCCCGGCTGAGCACTGATTATTAATGACGTGCGCGCTATATTGCGTGGGCGATTTGCAATGGAGAAGCATTCTGTTCGTGAATGTTTAATTCATCAACTTTTCAATGCTCAATAAGCCTTATAGATTATGCTAATAACAAGTTTAAACTATTTTGATCACGTGATCCAACTTTGTGTGCTGTACTGGGAGCAGCAGTAGCACAAGACCAAAAATTAAAGGACCCTATTATTATTAATACAATAGTAATTACATGGTCCCATCTAACTACAGTTCTGTATAAAAACCACACCTTTGCCTCAAAATTACAGCCCATGCATCTAAATTTATTCTGGAAGCATGAATTTAGCAATAATAGTAAAACAAAATGGTCAATATAAAACTGTCAAATTAGCTGTTTGCACATCTCCAGCATGTAAACCTGTGGAAAAAAGGTTACATTTTAATTGGTAAATTCAAAAAAAATCTTTATCATGCACACACTACACACACGCTACACGCTTCACACACACACACACACGCTACACACACACACACACACACGCTACACACACACACACACACACACGTACACGCACACGCACACGCACACACGCTACACACACACACACACTACACTACACTACACTACACTACACTACATATTCACATAAAAATAAAACACTACAAGGTATGGTAAGGGTTGTTTACATTAGTTAATTTTGTGGTCCACCACATATAGCAACAAGGGAAATGTGTATCTGTGATCAAGAATTTAATTTAGATTCTAATATCATAATTAGATGGTCAGACTACCTTTGTCAACTAGAGATGAACTGACTTTTGGTAAAAAGTGAGGGTTAGCCAATGCCTTGGGACTCTTGTACACTATGTGAGAAGAAATACACAAATATTTTAGAAACCAAATCCTAAATACAAAATCATGTAAAAATAATGGAGAAAGTGAGTTTAACAAAGTAGACAATGATCGATCACGAATAGCTAGAACAAGATGTAAATCAACAACTGTACAGGTAGTTACTAGTTAGTAATCTCACTAAATGCTTTTAAATACATAAAGATTGGGACTCTCGTACACATCATTTGGGTGCTTTGCGTGGGCATTGGAAACCCCTCTCGTACACCATTTCGGTGTTTTGCATGGGCATTGGCTACCCCTCGGGAAAAAAAAGAGTAGCTATACAGAAGCTGAGCCTGTACAGAAGATGAGCCCTGCACAGCTACGTGGGCTTGTTTGTACAAAGCATACACTCACCAGGGGCGGATCTAGGATTTATAAAAGGGGGGGCTAACTCAAGGTACTAATCTCTTGGGTAGAGCTGTGCAAAGCATGCTGGAACTAGGGGGGTCTGGGGGCATGCCCCCCCAGGAAAATTTTGAAAAATAGATGCTAAAATACTACAATTTGGAGACATTTCCACATAAAATTCATATCTAGATATTTTATATACTGTCTTTAGATTATAGGTACTAGGATTTATAAAAGGGGGGGCTAACTCAAGGTACTAATCTCTTGGGTAGAGCTGTGCAAAGCATGCTGGAACTAGGGGGGTCTGGGGGCATGCCCCCCCAGGAAAATTTTGAAAAATAGATGCTAAAATACTACAATTTGGAGACATTTCCACATAAAATTCATATCTAGATATTTTATATACTGTCTTTAGATTATAGATACTGTCTTTAGATTATAGATTATATACTGTCTTTTATATACTGTCTTTAGATTATAGATTACTGTCTCTCTGAAGCATTTTGTTAATGGAAAAGTTTGGGTAGGTACAGACAACCAAGTACATGATACACCCCTCTCACAGTTACACAACACTGAATAGGTGCTTGTTAGAATAATAATGTTGAAAATTTTGAAATTTGAATAATACAAGATTGAATCTGAGAGCATTTTCAATGGAAATTGTGTACCTGAATTAAGTATTGCCATACATATTAACTACACAAGTAGATGGATGAATGAAACCCTTTAAACAGACTAATGCACTTCATTGTATGTATAAGTGCAGGCAGATTTGGAAAATTTCATAACAGAACCAACTACATGTTTCCAGTGAATGTTCTATTAGAGTAGTTAGCTGACTGCTCTATTAGAGTATCTCGATCTTGTACACCTCCAATGTTGATCCGGGTCCTTGTTGCATAAACTTTAGCATAAATCCACTGATAATACCTTGGAAAGATGTTTATAAGGTGGTTTTATGAGTATTTGTATTATTAGTGATCATATAATTATGCTAAGACAAAATTTCATTATAGCTAATACTCAGCATATTGATCAAGTAAAGTCTAAATATGAAGGGGGGGGGGGGGGGGGGGGGGGGGGGGCTTCAGCCCCCAAAGCCCCCCCCCCCCCCTGGATCCGCCCCTGCTCACCTTATTTGCACATTGCCCAATCGTCATCATGGGCGCTTCCACTTATACCACCATGCACTAAAGTAATAGAAACATCATTAAATAATATAATCATTATTATAGCATAACACAGAATATTACAGCATGATAAACAAACCAAAGTATTTATACAGAAAACTACGTCCTAGACATTTAATCTTCTTTGAGGAAGGCCATTTTAACAAAGGCGCAAACTGTGTGTGGGCGGGAAATTTATTACATTCTGTTCGCCGTTTATAACTATTACCGGCAAACTAATGCATAAAGAATGCACAGTTGCATGATACTTTTAGGCTGATTTTTTACAGTCAACTACTTCTTGTGTGTGGGCGGCCTCACCCAACCGCTCCCCTCCGCACCCTTCCACCCACCCCCTATATGGTATACATGCTGTACAGGTGAGCATAGAAAAGTTGCTAGGCTTTTGTAGAATCAGCTTTTTTTAAAATTCTAATTGAACAAACAGTACATTTTCATACTATAGCTAGGGTCCGCAATGAAAAAATCGATAATCACAAAATTGCCCCCTACTATTTCAACCTGTAGGGAATATCTAAGTATTTTTCTACGTACCAATAAAACTTATTTATCTTTCTCCATACTACGGGAATCGCGATTGTTTTATGCTGGAAATCGTGAAAAATTGCGTGCTCTCCAGATGAAGCATGGGCCTTCCCATACTTGGCATATATGATTATAACCCACAACAGAAATAAAACGATTTGCTACTGTGGATTTTGTACTGAGCTGCTCTTTGCCGAAAATCACGTTTTTGGATTCGGAGCAACCCAGCAATCAACAAAAGGAAAACCCACAAACTTTCACTATACAGCAATATAGTTTAGTTAATTGTCACTTCATGCACAGCGCAAGTTTCATATGGATCTGAGGCTTTTTCTGAGCTTTCCTTCCATCAAACTAAGCAGTGCTGGTTAGTTGTCAAGGAAGGTTTGTTGCAGAGGGCTAATCATGTATTCATGGGGACTGGCATTCAGGTCACCTCTTCTGGTCGCCCATACTTGGGTGCAGCGCTACCATTGACTACGCTATATGCGGTCTCGGTCCCCGCCCGCCCATCGCAAAAGTAAGGGACGGGCAGCCGGCGCAGCCGTTTGGTTGAGAGAAACCATAGATAATAGACACGCAGAAACCATTTGATTACATGGCCAGCTACATGGGGAATACCCTTTCAGTTATTTAAAGGCGCAAGTGTAAGTGGCAAAAGGAGAAAACTAACGTCAACTGTGCTACTGTCATGAGCGAAAAGGAACAGCAAAGACATAAGAAATTCGAAGGCAAGACCGCGATAATCACTGGTACGGCTGGAGATCTCGGGAGCACTACAGCACGACTGATTTCCGAAGAAGGAGCTCGACTTGTACTGTGCGACCTTCCCAACACAGAACCGCAAAACTAAAACAGCTAGTAACAGAACTGGGTGGTCAAGGTATGATATATGTATGTGGTGACGTCAGTAGTGTTGAAGATGTGAAGAAATCAGTACAACGTGGAGTGGATGAGTTTGGAGGAATTGACATACTGCTCCACTGTGCTGCTGCAATAACTGAAGGTCGACTGCAGGAAACTGATGATGAACTGTTCAAAAAGACACAAGATGTTAATATATATGGGACATTCCTGATGATGAAGTATGTATCAAACAAGATGATTGAGGCAGGCAAAGAAGGTGTCATTGTTAATGTGTCCAGTGTTGCTGTACTGGTGGGAATTGATGCAATTTTTGCATATTGTGCTTCAAAATTTGCCGTCTGTGGGATGACAAGGGCTGCAGCAAAGAGTCTTGCTAAACACAGCATCCGTGTTTGTGCAGTTGCTCCATCTATTCTGGAAGGACATACACTTGAAAACAATCTTGATGTGATAGTGAAGATGAGTTAGTTAATTGTGTGTATACAATCCTGTGCATTGTTGCGCTGTAAACAGGTAGTTGTGTTTATCCGATTGAAGCCTTTGTGTTTCCTTAGAAAACTGGCAAAACCTTTAGCAGTGTTATGAATCCCTTGAACTGTTTATCAAGAAGCTATCAGCAAGGACATGCATGCCCTTTTGTGAGGCCTGCACAATAAAAAACCCTAAATTTTGTAAGTTGTTTAATTGGTAGGCTTTGGTATCCCATTCTCTTAATATCAGTGAACTTGTACCAAATATGTTTGATTATTCCATCATTGGATAAAAACATAATTATGTTGCTGGCTTTTATAGTTGCTCAGGTGGCCACAAGAGATTATGGAGTATAGTTACTTATTGTAAAACTTGAGGTTGTTCCAGACCCCAGTTTATCTGTCATGTTTTAGTCAACTAGGCTTAGCCTGGTTTTTGTCTGAGCATGCCCACAATGCACGGTGGTCAGCAGTGTTGGGAGTAACGCGTTACATAAGTAACGCGTTACATAAGTAACGCGTTACGTAATATTATTACTTTTGTGGCAACTAAGTAATATAACGAAATACGCTATAAAAACAGGTAATATAACTCAAGTTATTTTACTTACAAATGTAACGCATTACCTAAGTAATATAGTTACTGTAATGAGTCTAATATTATGTAATATTATTACTACAAGTAACGAAGTTACTAATCTCATTAGTTATCCTCTAAGTAACGCTTAGCCACAACGAAGTAACAAAGCCTACTTGATGAAACTTATTCACCAGCTTCTTACTTAAAACCAAGATTTGCACATTGTCCAACAGCACAATCATGTCACGTGATAAAGTGGTAGTTTCACACGTGACAGCTCAAGGCTGTGGACACAAAGTAATATAATAATATTATGTAATATTATTATAGTTACTTTATTTTATGAGTAATATGTAACTGTAACTAAATAGTTCAGTTGCATGTAATATGTAACTAGTTACTTTTACTAAGTAACTTGCCCAACACTGGTGGTCAGCAATGATCAGTATTCAAATAAAATAGTCACCACTACCACCCAGCAACACCTCTGACTTACACAGGTTAAGGCTGCTACACATTTTATCCTATTGTAAACCTCCTTGTAGTACTCTGAGAGAGATAGGCTATGATTGAATTTGAAGACTTTCACCATCCCAGAAGTCAGTTAGTTACATATAGCACAGTTGGAGACATCATGTGTATATCGTGACAGTTGAGGAGGATTACTGAATGTAGGGTACAAGATGATAGGTTGGATGCCAGTGGTACCATTTGGCTATACCAGTAGTTAGTGTTCAAACTAGTAGTTAAACCTGCAATTAGCATAATATATACGTAGGCATAATAATATAGTGCCAGGTAGAAATTTTGTGTGTTTAGAATTAGAAACTGTATCTCCACATATTTTGCAAGAAGCAGAGTTGAATACTTACGTATAATAAACACAGGTGCACACAGTAAAATGTCATTTATAGCCTCTTGTTTAGGAAAAGTGAATGAAGATTAAGATGCACGTGATCACCACATGTTGAATCGTTCAGTTACTCTAATAGAGCTATCAAGATGCAAATTTCTAAGAGCATAGTTAGGACACAATTTGAGCATAATAGGAAAAATTGATTAAAAGCGTAATTTTAAAGCATGATCAGTTCAGGCCTATTGCAGTAGTGGGTGACAGTGAAAGTTTAAAGAGTGGTACAATGTTACAGTACAGTGGAACCTCTCTTATCCAGGCGGTCTGGTACATTCTACCATCCGTATCTCAGAAATGTCCATAACTAAGAATAACATGCTATTTTGCTAAAGTGACTAACTTATTGCTATCAGCAGAGTTGGGGAAGTTACCTTTTCAAAGTAATATATTACATATTACATAATACTTTCTACACAATGAAATATATTACAGTTACATATTACTTAAAATAAAATGTAACTTAATAATATTACATATTAAGTTACTTGTGAAATGTAACTTTTAGCTGTAAATATTAAAGTTACTGAATGCAAGTAACTTTACGTACTTTAATATTATAAATTAAATTAAGACTTCAGCATATATGCATGCAAACCCCTTGTTTTCACACAGACGGTGGGCATTAATAGCAATGGTCTATGTGGTCACGTGGTACGCGTCAGTCCAATGGACCGGGCAGCATCCTTTAATATAGGTGAAAGGTTAATGGATTGAGATAATGAATCACTGAGTAGTTTAATGGATAGTGAATAGCAATATAAAAGCCACTTGTAATGCATTACTGACTCATTGTTGCTCATAGTATTACTCGTTACATCGCGCTGATCGCTACTCGTTACCTTGCTCATTACATAATATTATTACTTTGTTCATTACTAGTAACGAGTTAATAGTTTCTAAAAGTAACTTAAGTTATATTACATGCATTTTGCAATGTAACGCGTTATATTACTTCAACTCGCAAATTGTAATATATATTACGTAACGCGTTATATTACATAACGCGTTACCCCATCTCTGGCTATCAGTTAGTGCTATGCAGTATAGTGGGCTGAGGGGGAAGTCACTACAGAGCATTCATGATCACTCTCCAGGGCTGTGAAATGCATTGTCACCTGGCAACCAAGTGTTAGCTATTATCAAACGGTACAGTCGTACCGTTTAAGTAGGGATCCTGGTGAAATTTTCGTGCGCTGCCCAAAATTCTGCTTTTAAAAACAACCTAGAGATATCTTACGAGACGAAAATCACATTTACGGAATAGTACTAGTCCATATAATGCATACAACAGCATTGAATACAACAAAACACTTACAGGTCACCGGATATAAAATTTTTAAAAATCGCCAAAACTTGAGTTTTAGACTGACTGCCTGATTGTCTGACTACCTGACTGACCACAGTCGCAAGCCTAGAGGCCAAACGAAGCAGTGCATGGCCATCATTTTACGCCACAATAACAAACTCACCAGTGGGAAGTGCCTTTTGGGTTCCAATGAGTGTGTTCCCTCTGCATCTTGTCTTTTCTTTTATCTTCAATCAAGCTGCTTGTCTTCTTCATCCAGCAAAACCATATTGAGGCGTTAATTTTCCATATCAACACTTTCTCTAAGCAGCATAATAGACGCCACAAGATTATATAAGGAGCTTAGACTATGCGCTACTGTACAGAGGTACCGGTACTAGATAGCTTTCACGATAGGCCACAAGATCGCGCCCATTCTTTATTCTACGCATTATCGATCTATCGATTGAGATGCATCCCTTTAATGCTAGCTGTATTTCAGTGACCACACACCTTCAAGTTGGAAGGCTGACTTGAGATACTCTAATAATCGATCGAAACCATGATGACCACGCCCCTTTTGGGCAAATGCACATTTTTGCAGACTGACTTGAGATACTCTAATACAGCAGTCACCCTAATACAACAGTCACATGTTTATGGCTAGCTGTATGCCTTAACAAAAAACTAAACAAACTAGTACATTAAAAATTATAAATGTAAAAATGAAGTAGGGATCCAAGCGATAAAAAGTAGTGAAACAAGAGATGAACCATAGCTCAGTGGGAAATCCCTACTTTGGCATGGTATAGCAATTATTTTGTGTTCAATGCCAAAGTAGGGATTTTCCACCAAGCTATGCTGTAATAGATACCATCGTTCATCTCTTGTTTCACTGGCTTGGATCCCTACTTCATTTTTAAATTTAATTTTTAATGTACTAGTTATTAGAGTAAACAAGCCACCAAACAAGTAAACAGCAATCTTTAGGCTCCTGCTTTCATCTAAACCAAACTTCATTATGGTCAATAAACTACAAGCCATATGACCAATTTGAGCTGTCCAGACAATGGTGATGTCATGATAATAGAGGTCCAGATAAGGGAGGTTCCACTGTATGATGATTTGTATGACATTTCCTATCTGCTGTGGCTTATTATCTCAACACAAATAAATGCCTAGGTGTAACCAGTGGACCTGGGGACCAAGGACCCGGGACCCACGAGGATCCAACTTTTTTGGAATTTTGTACACTTCACAATATTGTATACTTGTACTAGGTACCTCTGCAAGCAGTCTTGTGTGGCCAACTCGTCACAGCGTCTCACACAATGTTTATGCCAATTAGAAATTAATTATAAGTGCCTCTGAAAAAGTGTCTACAAATGACAGCATTTGTTGGCCACCTGCCTGCTGCACAATGAGCATACTAGTCTACTATGTCACCTAGCTACTAGAGTAATTTAGGAACATTGTGCAATCAATTATTCCAGGGAAATAACAATTACTAGCTTAAATTAGCTAAGTCTAGTAGCCGGCCAGTTTCAGCCTGGGAACTCTACAACCAGACCTCTGGTGCATTTTCACAATGTTAGTAGCTAGGCAACATAATAGACTAGTATCATAGTAGTATGCTCATTGTGCAGCAGGAAAGTGGCCTATAAATGCAGTCAGCTTCATACACTTTTTCAGAGGTGCTTACAATAATTGGTATAAACATTATGTGAGACACCATGATGGGGAAAAAAGTGGATTGGCCATGCAAAACTACTTGCAGAGGTACCTAGTACAAGTATAGAATATTGTGAAGTGTATAAAATTTCAAAAATAACTGGATCCTCGTGGGTCCCCTGGTCCCGGATCTGTGGTCCCCGGGTCCACTGTTTCTACCTACCCCAAGTGAACAATGAAACAGGTAATAATAGGTTCATGTACCTGTACCTGAACCCCGCCAAGTACGGTGATATCAAAGAGGTAAATGAGTGTTCACTCTCAATGGTTTTGTACTGGAACAAGCATGTTTTCATTTTATATACATGTTTGTGTGCCTGAATCATCCATACTAAATGTATATATTTTTAAAGCCTTATAACTCAATTGTTCTGGGCTGTATCAAAGCACTAGTTTTTGATAAACAGTTCTGTGTTTACTGCAAAGGGCTTCACAGCACTACTATATGTTTGGGCAGCTGGCCCATGTCACAAGATATTATATTAACAAAAAAACAAGAGCTCAGGTGATGCTAATAAGTACCAACTATAATTAGTTTTATTAACAGCCAATAAAATTAATATCTTACAATAGGCAAATGAAATATTTATTACATACTATACTCAGTCATAATGAGATCATATATGAATGCAAAAAATGTACAGTTTGACAAAGAATGATGAACCATACAGTATCATACAGTACGATAGTACTGTATAGTAGGGACCACAAAGGAGTAGGTATGGCCCATGAAAAACATCACCCAAAATCCAGTCTCAATTTTCCTGACGACGATGAGGCAGTATTGGCTAGGTAAAACTAAGCCCAAACAAGCCTTCAGATCGGCCTGAAATGCTTTCAACAAGAATTTTTTTAAATTATTAAACAGAATTTTCTGATGACTGACTGACTGACTGCCTGACTGACTGAATGATGCCTTCAGACAAGCGTAACTCGATAATGGCTAAGGTTATGAGCTTGATTTTTTCACTGTTTGACATTGCTTCGGCCCGAGAGGTGCCTTTTGGCATACCGCAGTATGTACAATGCATTCTTCATGTGTCCTCCTTTGTGTCCCATTCATCTTTGCTAACGAAAATTGTCGTTTGGTGGTAGTACGTGATGGCTTCCCTTCGTAACGGAAATTGTCCATATTTTTCATAGTGGCTACTTTGATTGCAGAAGTACTTTTTGAACAGTTCTTGATTCATACTGCTGTGTAACGGGTTGAACGGAGCTGACAACGAACAATAATGGATACTTCACTTTTCAGTCTATGGTATTAAGGCACAAAATGGTGACGGTGGAAATAGGGATACCCCCAACCATAATTGAAGGCTGACTATAAACTCAGGACCAGGAATAGAAAGACCAAGAGAAACTTGAGGAATAGCCTTAAGCCACCCACTATTGGTGCCTGATGAGTGAGACAAAACTGTGAGATGAGCTCGCTCCTGGATACTTGATGAAACGATATTAGCTGGGGTGCATGGTGCCATTTTTTTGTGGTATGGGTGGGTTCACCAATCATAATATTGTTTACAACAAAAGTTAACAAACAAGTACACAAAAAATTGGAATTTATAACTAGAGTAGAGACCATAGCACATCGATAAAAAGTACTGAAACAAGTTAGAGTAGTGCACGACATTAAATCACAGTAAAACAATAAGAAGTGTTATACCCCTACTGTGCATTTCCGTTACAGTATCTTGAGCACAGTAGGGATATAATACTTCTTATTATTTTAATATTGTGCACTACTCCAGCTTGTTTCAGTACTTTTTATCGATGTGCTATGGTCCCTATTCTAGTCGAAAATTCCAATTTTTTGTGTACTTGTATATATACTACCAGTCTAGCAAATACAATTTTATTTCACTTCTAAAAAGAAGATGGTTATTGTACTTACCATACAACTATATGACATAGTTTTGATATGTTGCTTAGCACTAGGTGGTATTGTGGTTTTAGCATTACAAAATTGATTAGTATGATTTGAAATACATTTTCTCATCAAATTATGTGATTTAGTAGTAGATCTTTCCTACTGTAGATGCTTCGCAATTCTTCCTAGCACACATGATGTACATTTTACCTGTTATACACAATAATATTTGACAACCAGACAATTTCTGGTCAATATTGGTCAACTTTGTTATTGTTTGAATATTATGTAATAGTTGTAACATGAGCATGAGGGCTTTGGCGGCCTGAGGGCAGAGGGCATACACATCAGGCAAAACCTGAATGCCCCATGTTACAACTAATATGTAACACTTATCAGGTTGATATAGCCTGTACAGGGTGATCAATCATCCAAGCCAATACGGGTGCAGCCACTGGATGTACTGTATAGTAAAAAACTTTGGCAGTAAAAAAGGTGTGTCGAAACTTAAAAATTGGCGGAAAAGACTTTGGCAATTGAAATAATACTCACCAAAGTTTTACCGCTGAAATTTTTATTGTACGGTACGTAAGGATAACAACAAGGTATCAACTCATCAGTTAAGTAGTATGGTAAGTATATAGGTAGCTAGTGTTGTTGTTATAGTAGTACTTTGTAATCTTTATGGTTTTTGTATTTTGTGTTTCTATAGCTACTGATCTAACGACGTGCTAGCAAAGGTGTGCTTCACTATCTACTGGTCGGTTCTGTGGGTGAGGGTTGTAACTTAGATGACACTTGTTCATTGGCTGCTTTGGTTACTCCTGGTGGTATTTTGCTGCTTAACGATCCATGCAGAGTAGGCAAAACAATGTCTTCTTTCTTCTCTTTGGCGGGTACCGGCTTATAGTATTGAAGAATCAACTTAATTCAGTCTCAACTCATGATCAACATCAACTCAACCTGGTCACTCAATATGCTCATGTGATCATCTAAAATAATTGACAAAAACAACTTTGGCAAATTGAATGCTATTCTCCAAATTTGCCAAGGTATTTTACTACTAAAGTTTTTTACTATACGGTACTATTATATGCATACCTAAAATTTTCAATTATGGGTCAGCAGCCAGTATGTTCGGTTACGATGAACGGACATATCCTAGAGAAATCATGTAGAATATTTTGTTATGCAAGTTGAATGTTTTAATCAGTGCTATTGAATCATTTATGGCAAAAGTGCAGAGTTCACTAAAGGTCTAGATAGATAAGTTATCTTGTAGAGTGGTTGCTCCATGCAGAGTGGTAGCTTTGTGATCGGGGTGTGTTCATATTCAAAAACGTGTGGAAACAATCGGTGTAGCACTCATTCTCACCATATCCCAACGTTTTCCAACTTTTAGGATGGCGAGGATAACAAAATGCTCCCCGCCTGAGTGGTTTTCATGGTGAAATCCAAGTTGTGCATCCTAATCACATGAGTATTAATTGATCCCCACAATCAATTTCAGCCTCAATGTCTATATAATCATTGCCCAGTGGGCTACATTAAATTTTCGTATTATAGTATGTTCACGTTGAGCTAAACCCTGAAAAACAGCTAAAAATTAAAAGTGGATTTTTTCTCAACCGAGTTAACATTTCTGCCAACCAGATGATTATTGGTAACAGTAAAGGTGTCAACAACAGACATGTACGGTTTGGCTCCATTACAAGTTCGGGTAAGGGCTCTAATGGACACTGTACTTATATGGCTTCTCCATAGGAAATGTATTGTGAAAATTTTGATTGGCCGTAAATATTATGTCAAACATTTGAACAACAAGATTTTGAAATATTTTTAGCGGATCAAGTAGTACTACAAATGAGCCAAATTTCAAGATAGTGTGTAATTGCATCCATGAGTTATTAAATGTTTTTGAGGATTCAGCTCAACGTGAACATACTATAGTCTGGCTAGCTGGGCTACATACAAAATGTAGCCCAGGCGGCTCCTTGTGAAAGTGTTACATATAATAGTTATACCATGGCTGCAAGGGATTTTGCTGATACATGCACCCAAAGCATGAGGGCCATGGGGCCGAGGGTTAAGGGAGCATATGTCTGAAGTATAAGTGATATATGTCACTCTAGGCACACTCACCTGATAGGTGAAAACTACAGAGCACTTACCCTGTTCCTTGTATACATCTGATGATTGATAATTGTTTTAATAGCGTGGGCTAATAGCCATTAGATTAATGTTGTTCATACTTTACACACAGCACCAGAAAGATTGCAATTGTCGGATCTAGGTTTTTTAGTTTTAACTTTTTGTACTACATTAAGCCTACTAACTTTAGTAGTTAGGACTATAACAACTACTTAAATCTAGTTGTCTTCTTTGTGTTGTTCAGTGGTCTGCTCAATGTGTGACACATGTTGGGTAGAAATACACATCCACGCATAGCCCACAAACAATTATTTTACTGATCATTCTTCGTTTAGTAACTGTCAACTAGTCAAACGTAGCAACTACACTAAGCCTAGCCTAACCTGTGAACCCAAACTCACAATTAAACACTCGTGTCGCTCAATTTATGACAAGTCAAAGTATATCGTATCTTTGAACTGGTTGGGCATTAAAGCCATGTGCAAACCACTTTCCCATTATATTGCCTGGGCAATATACAAGTTAAACCCTGAGTGGTGCTCTGAATACCCAAGCTAAAGTATTACTTGAATGTCTGGATAATTGAGAACACTACTTCCACATAGAAACCTTACAAAGACAGTCATTAAGGCATTTAATTATGGAATTATGAGTAGTTTGTGGTAATTACAACCTATACCTCAAAGAGATTTTGAAGTTTGAGCACTTGTCAGCCAGTAATGTGATAAAACTTGTTTATACATTTAGACACATAATAGTGTTGGTGCAGCCATAGATAGCCAGGGTGCCCCACCTAGAAGAATTATAAATGTATAAGTTGAAATTCTGTCTAACCTTCTGTCTGTTTGTCACACTGCTTACTCTCCAGTCTCCAATTCTATTAATGAAGTGCTCATGCATCATTAAGATATTTATTGCAAGTTTCCATGTGTTTTCATTTGTCTACAACAACATGTTGAAAGCCATCATGGTCCAGAGAAAACTTGAGCTACATTCCTTTGAAAACAACAGCACAAACTGCAAAAGTGTTGACAGAGTGTCTTGGGTTCTTATCCAGCTGGTGGAACAATTTTTTTTCTTACCTTTACTTTTTAAAGTTCAACTTTTAGCTCATAGGAATTTTAGCAAAATTAAATGCCTTAGAACTCAAATATTGCTGCTGTAAATCAATGACTGCTTTTGCTCTGGTCTAGGAAAGCCTAGCTGAAAAATGGTGTTCGCATATCAATCTGTTAACACTAAGTTATTCACCTGCTTGGGTTCAATCCCTGTCTATGTCATAATGCCATTGTATGGTACCAGTTGCTTATAATTTCATGCATCTAATTGCACAAGCTTACAAACAAGTTCTGCTGTAATTTGCTTTATTTTGTGCAAAAAGTTTTTGTGTAAAATATTTTTGTATGATTTATGTGAATGACTGCTCTGTTAGAGTATTTCAATCTTATGTAATTTTCGTGTAAAATTTTTTTGTACAGGTTTTGCATACAAAAATTATTTTACAACAAAAATAGCAAATTATGGTACAGTGGAGCCCTGATTATCCGAACACTGATTAACTGAACTCTTGATTTTCCGAACACCAAATCAACTACTCAATTAGAGTATTTTGTCAACAAGTGTATGCTTTATTAGAGTAGTTGAGCAAAGCTTTGTATATAAACTTATGGAAGTTCGATTTTATGTACTGTTATATGAACACCCTTTCCCCCAATTAGTTCGGATAATCGAGGTTCCACGGTATGAAAATTTGATCTACAACTATGTAGTATGTACTAGTCTGTGGTAGCATGTGCTAAGATGTGCTATTAATGATATGACATTTAATCAATAACTAGCTAGGCTTGCATTCAAACCGGACACATAACCTAAACCCCATGCACATCCTGTGAATGATGGAAGTTTGGTGTCACTTATTAATAAGTTTGGCAAATCAGCATGCAAAGCAGGTTGGCAGACAAAAGTTTGACAAATTTACCATGCAGTTAATATAGAACAAAATATTGAATAGCTGGTGAATAAAGTTTGGCAAATTTCCTTGATGCACCAAATTCACCAAACTTTAGTCACTCCAAATCTTTGTCGTTTACAGTAACAGGCTATTATTGCAGTACTGAAGTGTAACTTGTATTGCAAACAAAGCCAATTAAACATTTAATAAGTGCTAACAATTGTTATAGCACAATTAGGGGTGGCTCCATGGGTGGTTCTTAGGTTTCCAGAAACTTATTCAGGTAATTAAACTTATTGATTAGCAACTTTAAGTCTAATAGAGCAGTCAACAACTTAATAGAACAGAAACATTTTGTGTCTTAAGAACTTTTAAGTAGCTGCTGTACCAACACTCTAAATGCTTACCTCAGAGTGTTTAAAACCTGATATTTTCCTGGGGGCTTTCTTCCAGACCCCCAGAATGGCATCCATGTCTATTGTGTGCTTCAAACTTCACATTGTTCCACCCCTTAACTCTTTGGCCTGCTACTGATACTGTGCCAGCAAAACAAACCACTAAACCTATGTCAATAATTCTTAACATAAAATGGGTATGACAGCTTTAAAGATATTTGTTAAAAATTGCAGATCCGGTAAATGATTTTCTAAAATTCCTGGGATAGCATGCCCCCAGACTCCCTTACATTTAAGTGTGCATGCAACAGAAAGTTTGGAAACAAGTCACTGAAATTTCTTGAGCCACCAATGGTGAAAGAGTTTTACCAAGTTTATGGTGCCTGCATGCAATGTTTTTTGTAGGCTTGGTTACACATTTAATTTTCTTCTGATCCAAAAATTAATGGAATGAGCATTTAAAAACAAACATTTGACTATGTGTAATATGTTTCTCGATATTGCATGCACACTTGTCTGTCCACTGCCACTCATCGGACAGGTCATGTGGTCCTCCAAATTGAAGGAAGCAAAAATGACAGTTGGTTTTGACAAGTTCTTTTGCTGGTCCCATGCATCTGTGTACTGCTAAACCACCTCTACTTCTAAATGACCTATTACACATCATACCATACTACACATACACATACTACTATACACACATGATGTAAGTCTTACTTTTCATCACTAACCTGCCAATTGGCAATACAATTTCAGGGGCGTAGGGAGGGGGGGTTCCGGGGGGTTCAGGAACCCCCCTGTAAAATTTAGACTTCTGCAAGCAGGATCCTAACACACCATTTAGTGTGGCAGGACAAAATAAGTGAGCAATATAGTGTAATGGCACAGCACAACAATTGATAAAACTTACATTCATCTCTCAGGGAAGGATTTACAGAGGTAACATGAGCCCTCTTCAAAACTTGTTAAAAAGATCGATATACTCTAATAGAGCAGTCAGGTATATACTCTAATAGAGCAGTCAGGTATACTCTAATAGAACATGCATGTAAATATCCATGTCCATATGAAGTTTTTCAGACATTCCAACATTAAATGCAAAACTTAGCATGACCTTATACTGCTATAGCTTTGGTGTGCAGTGTTTAAAGATATAGAGCTCCAGTAATTTATCACTTGTGTTATGCGAAATGAATTCATGCTATGCATATTTGTATAGTTATATTGTTTTGATTGTACATTTGTATCGGTGGATTCATGGCCCCTATACCACAGTGAGATATAACCATCACTTACAGATTACTATATGTGTCTCTATGTGTTATGCTGTCTGTTTCCACTAGGTGACTTTATCTAGTACCAATGGCGGATCCAGGATGGGGAATTTGGGGCAAATGCCCCCCCGCCCTTCAAGAAATTGCATACAAGATCGAGATACTCTAATAGAGCAGTCAATTACTCTAATAAAGCAGTCACAATGTTCATGAGGCAGTGCAACTTATTTATGAAGCTATAAATAAGATTTTAATTTACATAACATACGTGATATAATATATTTGGTAAAGGATAACTAGCTATTATTGTTGTGACCTTCTTTTTTTTTTTTTTTTTTGCTCTTCAACTTTTTTTCAGCAAGGTCCCCCCCCTCTTTCCAGACTCTGGATCCACCCCTGAGTACTACCTTCATCCCAGGGGCACTTAATGCATCATAATTAATGTACGTTTTGCATAAAATATAGCAATTTGCTGAGTTTTAATTTATTAAAATCTTAAAAGTCTCTCAGCGGCTGGGGGCTGCGCCCCCAGACCCCTGATTCTAGTAACTCAATGCTGGTGCTGGAACCCCCCTTCAAGAAATCCTGGTTATGCCCCTGACAATAATGGAATCATTATTCCTATATATATCAAGACACACGGTAGTGTGTCGTGCGGCCCAAGAAGCCGGCGCGTAACACCCGTGAGTATATTGACAGGAAGAAAGAAAACGCAATTTTCGCACCTCCGTAGCTCTGTGCTTCCTTGATGAAACAAGACGATTTATGCTGTGGACATTCCCTCCAACTGCAGCACTCCACATTCCAAATTTGAGCGAAATCGCTTCAAGCGTTCCCGAGATATGCGACTTCAATAATTGGCTCAGTTTCTTCGTTTTTTTCTTCTTATTTTTCTTTTTCTTGTCGCACACTTACAAAAACTGCTATAAAACGCGAACGCCATATCCGATTGCCTTGCAATTTGGCACACAGAAGGGGGGTATAAAGGCGCATCTCGGTACCAACTTTGGCTGGAATACGATAAACAGGCAAAGAGTTATGAGCGATTATTCACGAAAAATAACACCAATATGTTGTCACGCCTACAGGGTAAACCGCGTATGGGAAGAAGCTGAAAATCGGTGGGTGAATAGGTTAACTATTGAACCTCAAACCTTTTGTGGTTTGAAAGAAATCGAGCTAAAAAAACAGGAAGATACAACGAAAAAACCAACAGTGTGTAACAATTACGCAATCGAGATTAGCTAATAAAAAAACGACTACTTGCCACGCCTACCAGATAAACCGCTTGGGGTAATGCTTTGAAAATCGTTGTACAGATGGAGTAATCATCTTAGAAAGGCTCATCAATGGTGTAGAAGAATCAGACTTAAAGCCACGGAGTTATAACACGAAATCCAACTTGGTGCAGCAAGTGCGAGATCGAGATACTCTAATAGAGCAGTCATCCTAATAGAGCAGTCACCCTGAAGAGAATTCAAGAGATCAGCTAGAAACAAGAAACCTGTATAGAGATCAGCTACACACAAGTCACCCTGTAGAGAGATCAGCTAGAAGAAGTTACCTTGTAGGGAGTTCATGCAACTATGGAAAGGGATAGTTCATCTAGAAAAAATCACCTTGTAGAATTCAGCTACAAAGAAACCACCATGTAGAGAGTTCAGCTACAAACAAATCGCCCTGTGGAGAGATCAATAGAAGAAGTTACCTTGCAGAGAGTTCAGTTACAAAGAAACCACCATGTAGAGAATTCAGCTACAAACTAGTGACCCTGTAAAGACATCAGCTAGAAGAAGTTACCTTGAGAGAGTTCAGCTACAAAGAAACCATTATTTAAAGAGCTCAGCTGCAAACAAATCACCTATACAGAATTCAGCTACAAACAAATCACCATGTAGAGAGATCAGCTAGAAGAAGTTATCTTGTAGATAGTTCAGCTACAAGCAAATCACCCTGTAGAGAGATCAGTTAGAAGAAGTTTACTTGTAGAGAGTTCAGCTGCAAAGAAACCATCATTTAGAGAGTTCAGCTTCAAACAAATCACCTGTAGAGAGTTCAGCTACAAACAAATCTCCCTGTAGAGAGATCAGCTAGAAGAAGTTACCTTGTAGAGAGTTCAGCTACAAACAAATCACCCTGTAGAAAGATCAGCTAGAAGAAGTCACCTTGTAGAAAGTTCAGTTACAAAGAAACCACCATGTAGAGAGTTCAGCTACAAACTAGTCACCTTGTAGAGACATCAGCTAGAAGAAGTTACCTTGTAGAGAGTTCAGCTACAAATAAACCATTTTGTAAAGAGCTCAGCTGCAAACATATCACCCTGTAGAGAGATCAGCTAGAAGAAGTTACCTTGTAGAGAGTTCAGCTATAAAGAAACCACCATGTAGAGAGTTCAGCTGCAAACAAATCACCCTGTAGAGAGATCAGCTAGAAGAAGTTACCTTGTAGAGAGTTCAGCTATAAAGAAACCACCATGTAGAGAGTTCAGCTGTAAAGAAATCACCATGTATAAAATTCTGCCACGAACAAATTGCTGTAGAAAGATCAGTTAGAAGAAGTTACCTTTTAGAGAGTTCAGCTTCAAAGAAACCATTCTGTAAAGAGCTCAGCTGCAAACAAATCACCTGTACAGAATTCAGCTACAAACAAATCACCCTGTAGAGAGATCAGCTAGAAGAAATTACTTTGTAGAGAGTTCAGCTACAAAGAAACCACCATGTAGAGAGTTCAGCTGCAAAGAAATCACCCTGTATAAAATTCTGCCACAAGCAAATTGCCCTGTAGAAAGATCAGTTAGAAGAAGTTACCTTGTAGATGGTTCAGCTACAAACAGATCTCCCTGTAGAGAGATCAGCTAGAAGAAATTACCTTGTAGAGAGTTCATCTACAAAGAAACCACCATGTAGAAAGTTCAGCTGCAAAGAAATCACCCTGTAGAAAATTCTGCCAGAAACAAATTGCCCTGTAGAAAGATCAGTTATAAGAAGTTACCTTTTAGAGAGTTCAGCTACAAAGAAACCATTCTGTAAAGAGCTCAGCTGCAAACAAATCACCTATACAGAATTCAGCTACGAACAAATCATCCTGTAGAGAGATCAGCTAGAAGAAGTTACCTTGTAGATAGTTCAGCTACAAACAAATCTCCCTGTAGAGAGATCAGCTAGAAGAAATTACCTTGTAGAGAGTTCAGCTACAAAGAAACCATCATTTAGAAAGTTCAGCTTCAAACAAATCACCTGTAGAGAGTTCAGTTACAAACAAATCTCCCTGTAGAGAGATCAGCTAGAAGAAGTTACTTTGTAGATAGTTCAGCTACAAACAAATCTCCCTGTAGAGAGATCAGCTAGAAGACATTACCTTGTAGAGAGTTCAGCTACAAAGAAACCATCATTTAGAAAGTTCAGCTTCAAACAAATCTCCCTGTAGAGAGATCAGCTAGAAGAAGTTACCTTGTAGAGAGTGAAGCTACAAACAAATCATACTATTGAAAGATCAGATAGAAGAAGTCACCTTGTAGAAAGTTCAGTTACAAAGAAACCACCATGTAGAGAGTTCAGCTACAAACTAGCCACCTTGTAGAGACATCAGCTAGAAAAGTTACCTTGTAGAGAGTTCAGCTACAAACAAATCTCCCTGTAGAGAGATCAGCTAGAAGAAATTACCTTGTAGAGAGTTCAGCTACAAAGAAACCATTCTGTAAAGAGCTCAGCTGCAAACAAATCACCTGTACAGAATTCAGCTTCAAACAAATCACCCTGTACAGAGATCAGCTAGAAGATATTACCTTGTAGATAGTTCAGCTACAAACAAATCACCCTGTAGAAAGATCAGTTAGAAGAAGTTACCTTTTACAGAGAGTTCAGCTACAAAGAAACCATTCTGTAAAGAGCTCAGCTGCAAACAAATCACCTGTACAGAATTTAGCTACAAACAAATCACCTGTAGAGAGTTCAGCTACAAACAAATCTCCCTGTAGAGAGATCAGCTAGAAGAAGTTACCTTGTAGAGAGTGAAGCTACAAACAAATCACCCTATTGAAAGATCAGCTAGAAGAAGTCACCTTGTAGAAAGTTCAGTTACAAAGAAACCATCATGTAGAGAGTTCAGCTACAAACTAGCCACCTTGTAGAGACATCAGCTAGAAAAGTTACCTTGTAGAGAGTTCAGCTACAAAGAAACCATTCTGTAAAGAGCTCAGCTGCAAACAAATCACCTGTACAGAATTCAGCTACAAACAAATCACCCTGTAGAGAGATCAGCTAGAAGAAATTACCTTGTAGATAGTTCAGCTACAAACAAATCACCCTGTAGAAAGATCAGTTAGAAGAAGTTACTTTGTAGAGAGTTCAGCTACAAAGAAACCATTTTGTAAAGAGCTCAGCTGCAAACAAATCACCTGTACAGAATTCAGCTATGAACAAATCACCCTGTAGAGAGATCAGCTAGAAGAAGTTACCTTTTAGAGAGTTCAGCTACAAACAAATCTCCCTGTAAAGAGATCAGCTACCTTGTAGAGAGTTCAGCTACAAAGAAACCATCATGTAGAGAGTTCAGCTGCAAAGAAATCACCACTGCCCAAATTTCAAGGCAATAGCTCTTTCCAATCTGAAGTTATCAATTGTCAAAGTTGGCAAATTGGATGTGTGGAAGGCCCTTTTCGCAAATCCGGTCACATATGTATTATATATATAATTGTACATCTACTGATAAAATATTTAAAGTACGTACATCTACTTCATCTTTTCAGTCTTCTTCCTGTAGTAAAGAAAAAAAACATAGGTTTAAAAAGTCCCAAAGCTGGCCATAGGCCGTCTTTGGGGTATACAAATACAAAAAGAAATGAAATCTAATCCAAAACAGCCAAGCTGTAAAAAAAGTGTGCGGCCCTCAGAAAGGCTATGGTGAAAAAAGATGTGAAATCCAAGGTGGCGGCCAAGAAATGGCTGTGATGGTAGGTTAATGGTAAAAATTTTAATAACGACAATTCAGGTGAATTTTTGTGCCGCTTCACAAAATTTACCTGAATTGTCATTATTAAAATTTTTACCATTAACCTACCATCACAGCCATTTCTTGGCCGCCACCTTGGATTTCACATCTTTTTTCACCATAGCCTTTCTGAGGGCCGCACACTTTTTTTACAGCTTGGCTGTTTTGGATTAGATATATATAGCAACACTATAAGAGGGTAGCTATCACAAAAGGTTTATACCTTATGGTAGGATATTACCTCAATATGTTTCTTTAAAGATGGAGTTCAAGGTAAAGAGCAAGCAAGAACTGCAATGATACAAGTTAGTGCAATGCATTGTGTGTGTGTGTGTGTGTGTCCCTATTTAATGTGCATCATTTTGGATTATTAATTTTTGTGCTTATCAGTAATGTAGTAAAATATACTTGTATAGTGTTGGCCCAGCAAACACAATTATCCCATTGAGTGTTATTGTGTTTGTTGAAGATATACCTATTACCTGTAAGTAGTGAACTGTTAGCAGTTTTGGAGCTCTACAAAATCTTTATAATTAAGTTGTAAGCGTTATAGGCAGATTTGCACATTTAGACAAACAGTAGTGTGTTGTGCAGCCCAAGAAGCTGGCACACCACACTATGAGTATAGGGTCATTCCATGTCAAATCAACAAGGAATTTAGAGTCATCTCTCGGATTTTGACGAAACTTGGTGTGTTTGTAGTACCTGTGGTGCTTATCACTCCTGCAAATTTTTAGCTCCATACATTCAATAGTTTCTGATTTATGACCACAAATATTTTGAATATTTCATGAAAATTTGGTCCATCTCTAGTTATAAAATTGACTGCAACTTCGTACTGTGTAAATATTTTAAAAACACAATTTTCACTGATGGAAGACTGTTGATTAACCTTTCCAGTGATCCCTAAATTATGGGATATCTACTTAATTATGGTTCAAAGTACTTCATTGAAAACTTTAATCCTTTATATTTTTAAAAATGCTGCTTGAAATTTTTCAAATTCTTTTGTGAATAATGATTGGGTCATAGTCTATTTTTGATAAAATTTTTGTGGTAGGGCCACAATGGGCTCAAGAGATATAATGAACTATGTTGTGGTATGCGGTGGAATTTGCAGGCTATTATTGCTGTATTGGAGTGTACACCTCCAATAACCACTCACAACAAGGCCATGCCAAGTTTGTCTTACAGAGTGAAGGTGTCTAGGTACATTGCAACCTGTATTAATGACCACCTGTATTGAAAGACCATCTATAAGCTGCAGCTAATTTATACTTTAATTGGATCTTAATATATAGCACCAAAGCATCAATCTTTCTAACAAATCCAAAAATAATCCTTATTAGACAGGTTGACTATAAATGAGATCATCATGCATCCATAAACACATTAATGTGTACCATCTCTTCAGTTATACCTTATTTATTAAGTAAAATCTTGCCGTAGTGCACTTACATACATATCCCCACTCTACACTATTCAAGTTACATACATGGCTGCATAGGTACAACAGACCTCCTCAAAAAGGATATCTGGGTACCTTGATAGCCTCATGATCTTACTTTATAATTGTACGTACATTTTGGACCCAAGACAAGTCTGTGGTTTCTCAAAAGTGAACACCTTATCAATGGTCCAGGCAATAGAAGAGTTACACTATATACAGTAGATGGATTACATGTACCAAGAGTTTTTATATTATTAACACTTACTTGCACCTCAATGCATGATTTATAGTACTGTAGTTACTAAAATTAATGGTTTTTCAAAGTATTTTGTGTTCAAGTTTTTGAAGATCAGTACAGGTAAATGTTAAATATGTGATCAACATGTTTACTTCCTACGTGAGTATGTGTATGAATTTATGACTTGATCTTCAAAGTGGTCGTGAATGTAAAGTAATTTAGTAATTAATTTCACATATTGAGGTACAATTAATGCATGTATATGGTAAAACCCCTCCACTGCTAAGACTATAATAAAGTGCTCATATTACAGAAGCCACAGAAGTATCTTGGTCTAAATGTATGTGCACCGCTATAATATGTTCACATTGAGCTGAATCCTGAAAAACAGCTAAAAATTAAAAGTGAATTTTTTCTCAACAGAGTTATCATTTCAGCCAACCAGATGATTATTGGTAACAGCAAAGTTGTCAACAACAGACACGTACGGGTTGGCTCCATTACAAGTTCGGGAAAGGGCTGTAATGGACACTGTACTTACATGGCTTCCCCATAGGAAATGCATTGTGAAAATTTTGATTGGCCATAAATATTATGTCAAACATTTGAACAACAAGATTTTGAAATACTTTTAGCGAGTCAAGCAGTACTACAAATGAGCCAAATTTCAAGATTAAGTGTAATTGCATCCATGAGTTATTAAATGTTTTTGAGGATTCAGCTCAACGTGAACATACTATAGAGTGGGAGTACAGTGAATAAACAGGTGTCCTGGTTATCAAGGTATCCAGGTATCCCTTCTGAGGAGTTCTGTTGTATGTACCTATGCAGCCACATACGGAACTTAAATATGGCTAAGTCAACTACAGTGAGATTCAACTTAATAAAGAAGGTACTTGTGAAGAGATGGTACAACATTTACATGATGTTTATGGACACATGGTGGTCAGATCTATAATTTATAGTCAACCTGTCTAATAAGGACCATTATGGATTTGCTTGAAAGGGTTGATGCTTTGGTGCTATACATTAACGAAGTATAACTTAACTGCAGCATATAGATGGTCTTTCAATACAGGTGGTCATTAATACAGGTTACAATGTACCTAGACACCTTCACTCTGTAAGACAAATTTGGCATGGCCTTGTTGTGAGTGGTTATTGGAGGTGTACACTACAATACAGCAATAATAGCCTGCAAATTCCACCGCATACCACAACATAGTTCATTATATCTCTTGAGACCATTGTGACCCCACCACAAAAATTTTATCAAACATAGACTATGACTCAATCATTATTCACAAAAGAATTTGAAAAATTTCAAGCAGCATTTTTTAAAATATAAAGGATTAAGGTTTTCAATGAAGTACTTTGAACCATAATTAAGTAGATATCCCATAATTTAGGGATCACTGGAAAGGTCAATCAACAGTCTTCTATCAGTGAAAATTGTGTTTACAAATATTTACACAGTACAGAGTTGCAGTCAATTTTATAACTAGAGATGGACCAAATTTTCATGAAATATTCAAAATATTTGTGGTCATAAATCAGAAACTATGGAATGTATGGAGCTAAAAATCTGCAGGAGTGATAAGTACCACAGGTACTACAAACACACCAAGTTTCATTAAAATCCGAAAGGTGACCCTAAATTCCTTGTTGATTTGACATGGAATGACCCTATATTGACAGGAAGAAAATGCTATTTCATGCATTCATAGCCGAGTGCTACCTTTATGAAACAAGACAATGTTTGCTGTGGAAAAGCCCACTACTGTCAGTAGAAAGACCTTTAATAGATATGTGATCAGATCCAGCCTTGTTGTGTTACATACATACCTCTCTCTGTGTTTCAGTCACTTCAAGCTAGTGGAGTGGGGAGTATGAGATGTAACACGGCATCCCCACCTGCCAGTCAAAAGTGAGAACATCTCACCAACATGATGTAATGTTGTTTCATTGGCTAGGGACATCCTACAAGCAATACAGGATCAAGATACCGGGGTCAAAGTTCAAGATGTAACACTGAAAACTATACAGACTAAAAGTTTCTCAGGTGTGCTGTACCTTGTACACACATTGGTCATGTACATCAAAATTTGTGAGAGAAGTTTTGAGGTTTTATTACTTTTTGCCGATATGTTTTGAAGGTTAAAATTCAGGACAAAATGTGCCAAGCCTGATGTTTTCATGGATATCACAGTATATCATTTTGTTAAAGTTCACATGCATTAATATTGTTATTTAAGTGACTGCTGAGTCACCCACTAGAGTACACATGTACAATTTGTCCTGTATACGTACAGCTCCTACAGGAAAACAAAAGTAAAAGATAAACTATTGACTACTTCTTTTATTTAAGTGTATACTTACGTACACTGAATGATGTGTGCTGCATGATTTTTACACTGTGTCGTAAAAGTCTTCGTATATTGAAAATTTTTAATAGTAATAACTTTAAATATTGTAGTACCAAGAGTTAATAATAAGAGCTCTTGGTAGTACAAATTCTTCATTAAATATAAATGTTGATTCAGCAAAAATACGATTTTGAAAAAATCCCAAGTGACCCCTTTTCTTAGTTCCTTTGAATAAATTTCTGATCATGATGAGCTTGGGTAGCAGTTTGGTTTAATGATGGTAGACAGTGATTTTGGCCAAGTAATAAGTGATTTGCTATTTTGTACAATAGGATGAGGCATGCTTATTTTCTACGTTCTTGAAGAGATGGACAATTTATTTCATTTAATATTTCTGTGATACTGTCACGGTGGTGTCTGTTCCGAGGCTTATTTAAGACAAACGAGCAGCTCGATGTTGAATCATTTCAAGTTTAGAGATGTCATTTGGGTCCCACATGGCACAACAATATTCAAAAGATGGTAGCAGAAAGTGTTTGTAGGCATACCCTTTGAAGTGTTTATGACAGGAATGTAAATTTCATCTTAGAAAACCAAGTAATCGATTTGCTTTGGTGCATATGTAGTCAATGTGATCGTGCCATGGTAGTTTATTGTTCAAGTAAACTCCAAGATATTTAATCTTTTCTACTGATACTCCATTCATTTGATATGTAAGTGTTTTGGTGGTGTGATGTGTGGTAACTTGTAAGATGTTGCATTTAGATACGTTGAAGTCCATCTGCCATTCATTTTCCCATTTTATAAGAGTATTTAAGTCATCCTACAGAATCTTCTGATCACTTGGTGAGTGTATGGGCCTATAAATTAAATATCATCTGCAAACAGTCGCAACTCACTATGTATGTTTGTAGTTATGTCATTGATATATATTAGGAAAAGGGCAGGTGTTTATTATGCTGGCATATTTGATGCAGGCCTACCGAATATCCTACGGATAGTGACATCATCACTTGCTGACGTAATTTGTCATAAACCTGCTTACATACCTCAGAATCAAACATATAAATTAGCATTTGTACAATGAATTAATATTTTAGTGTGAAAGCTTTGTATCAAAGAAATCATGAAAATTATTAGCAACTATCCTGATGGCTTCAAATTACTATTTGGATATTGAAATACTATCCAGATAATATGGATATATCTGTTTCAGCCCTATAGCTTATAGCAGCTGGGTAGTGGCTAAGAACCACACTCAGTAATTAAATTTGTACAGGCCATGCACTTAATGATATTATCAGCACTGGAGAATGAGTCAAGCCTACAAGGTATTTCTCCAAGAGCAATATATTGGAAACATGTTATATAGCCGCAGAGCCGTGACCAGCCTTCAGGCTTCTTTAAATCAATTAGCTTATATATAGTGAAGAAAGAATATATCAATCTTAACATTTTGCACTAAAAGTAGTTGTTTCTGACAGTATACTTTTAAAGAGCACCATGGATTATGAAACGTTAATCAGTGGCATAGCCAGACTTTTTGCCATGCCAGGGCATTGATTGGACAAGCCATTCAACCATGCAACACACATACACATGCCTATCTTCATGGACACATCAACACAGCATTTTAAAAATGTGTATGCATCACTACTTTTACCTACACTATTGTATGCAAGATGACTAACCTTACTTTAAGTGAATGCTAGCTAGCTATATTGGTCTTCTTATTCCTTACTAAATCTCTGTATGTGTCTTAACGCCAGACTAGGAAGAAACCTGATTTAAAGCACGAGGCACTTTTAGTGTAGTATCACGTGATGACTATGACCTACCAGTGCCACTAGAGTTGTCAGCCTGGAAACAAAAAAGAAAACAATTGCTGACTGAACTGGTGAACAAGTACTCCATACCGTTTGAACTATCACTAAGTAGTATCTAAACTGCTAGGTAGGTGCTAATGCCTAGGCTACCTCGCCTCTATTCTCTGATCCAAGTTTTGACCACACTGATATTTACACAGGTTAATCCAAAATTTTACTTGTCCATCCCACTATAGTGGAAGAGCTAAATACCAATTCTTGTCCTTCTCTCCTTGTACAATGCTGCACGTTTTCTTTTGTAATCACATGATGGTGCTTCTATTTATTGCCTCCTATTATTTGTACACAATCGAGTTACTTGTAGGGAAATTCCTTGGATAACCCCATCTCTGTCCATTGACTAGTTGGAAGAAAAATGTTGGCAAAAATAATAGTTTTTTTTTTTTAAAGAGAGAGAGACATCTTGTATTGTTAAGACAAAATACAACTTAAGTATAGGGGTCTAGACTCATGGGTACCATGCACTGGGTGGACAGTGCAGGAGCCCTGGCAATACTTACATTATTAAATTACAATACAAAAACAATAATTATAGCATGCAGAAAAGTTCAGTTTAGGCAAACTGATAGACCCCAGTCCAGGGAGGCTCTAGAATTAAAATTCCTGTATGAGCAGGAGACAGCAATGCGAGCAGCCTGATCTTATAGTCTCCTTTGCCACTTCACAAGCATTGGCTACTTGGGCAATCGTGTCTGGCATAAAATGGCCTAAACAACCAATTTCGATGGAAATGAGATTAACAGATAAGCCAGAAAGCTGAAGGTCATATTGTAAACAGCTATATCGGTCTTCCTTCCTAGCTCTAGCAGCCAAAAGATGTTGCTGGATATTGGTGGGAATAGTTAGCTCAAACAAACAGATGGAATTATTGGAAACTAAAACCAAGTCAGGTCTGCTAAGGGTGGAGGAAAGATCGGTTTGAATGGTGTTGGGAGGGCAGACACTAGCAAGATATCCTGGAAGGTCAGCATAATATAGTTTAATACTGTCAGGTGAGTGCTGTTGGAGTCCATGAACGAGAACCTGTAGGACTGAATCATGTCTCCAGGTATACCTGCCTTGATCAAGAGCAATAGGACATCCAGTCAGGATATGGTTTGTTGTGGGCTGGGAAGCTTGACAAAGGGCACATTTAGGGCTAGTAATGATGTTCCACCTAGCCAGGTCCATAGGAGTTGGTAGAGTATCACAACCAGCATGTAGCAAGGACAGCTGTTTCTTGGGGAGGCCATACATCAATCTCTTCCATAAAGGACAAGCGTGCTCCAGAGGGACAATGTCTAAAGATTTATTCTGAACAGTTAATGTCTCGAACTTTGATTCCCAATAATCAACATGAGTATGACATAAATCATGATGTGCATGGTTCTTGAATGTAGCAGAGTGAACGTTGGCAACTGAAGCCTTAGCAGCAGATAGAGAGTTAAGGACAGTTGGAGAGACATCTGGACTGTTGGCTAGTACTGTGTAAGTTATGCTATCTATCTTGTACAATATCTAACTTAAATCCAGCCCACGTCTTTAGTTACTCTGGGTGGCTGATGGTGGGGGCAAAGTAGTCTGATGCCAGGGCAATTGCCTACGCCACTGCTATTAATGGGAAGGTTATAAATTATTTATGGTTTGGTATATATACAAATGCAAACCAAACTTTATGTATAGATTATTCTTGTTTTAGAGACTGAATATTTACAGTATTATATATATATATATATTATATGTCACTTGAATATTTTATCAGTGTAATTTAATTTTGAGGTAGCTGCCAAGAGCAAAATGAAACATCGGAGATTTCTCTCACAATTATTGATAGCTATAGGTAGTCATGCAAATTGTTAGGGACCCGCCGATTATGCTCATTATTTTATCTATTATGCTATGCTGCACTGCTCAAAAATTTACCTATTTTGCTTAAATTAATGTTCGATATTTACCTATTAATGTATTACACTCAAATTATGTTTAATATTTTATACCTCATGCAGTTCCCATGTTTTTCTAATAATTTTGCACTTTATGGGAAAACAGTAAGTGGCTGAAGCACAGACTGTAAATCCTTTCCAGTCAAAATACATGTCACAGAAAAGATCGATATACTCTAATAGAACAGTCAGCTACCTGATTATTTTATTAGAGTTACTGACTGTTCTATTAGAGTATAACGATCTTTTATTGTGATGACCGGATCTTGGAAAATCTACCTTTTGGGCACAAGCAAACTTTTTGGGAAAACTCAAATGAAAATTTCATCATTTTTTAAAATAATTTTTTTTTGCATATTTGGATAAAGCAACTATTAAACCTTCTTACTGTGAAGTTTCATACCATAGCTTCTTTTTCCTAGGAGATATGGATGATTATATCAGACCATGTAGTAATTTCACATGTGTGGGATAACTTAAAAATTGGGTGATTTGTTCAGCTGCTGGAATGGCTAAAACTTAGTCTTAGACAATGTTACATGGCAGAAAAGTATCAAGAATGCTTCATTAAACTATCAGAAATGTCTTTTAAAGTCTTTCAGATGGTAAGAATGGAATTATTGGTAAACAAAGTGATTTATCACCATTTGTCACCCTTAATCACACACAGAACTCAATACATTGCCATAACAGTTAGCTTATAATCTACAGGACAGAAAATTGTCCATATCTCAGGAATGCTTAAAGATATTAAGCTGAAATTTTAACACAAGATAAATGAGCACCCAAGACCTCATTTAAGCTATAAAACAGAAAATTTACCAATGTGCCAAAAAGGTAGGTTTTCCAAGGTCAGGTCACAATATCATGTATTTGATAAGCAAGTGTTCTGCCTATTATGCTAGCATTATGCTCAATGCTTTCAGGCACCTATTGTGCTTATTATTATGCCAGCATAATCTGTGGGTCCCTACAAATTGTAGTTTAGGAGTTTGTTGCTGGTATAAATATTGTGGTTTGTGTGGGGCTGTGTTGAATGCCCCATAAATCCATCCCTGTGACCAAGGTTGCAATTAACTTTCCAGGTACAAAGCCATTGCAGCTAATATATATATACTTCATTCTGCCATGTTAATCCAGGACCATTGGCATACATCAAACCTATTATTCCTATTGGTTACCAGTAAACCTTGAATGCAATGTTTATCTTTCATTATTGAATGTATAGCATTCAAGTTGGGTTGTATTGTACTTTATATCATGCTCCCCACTTTATTGGTCAACGTTTGAAGCAACAATTGAAATACAGCACGCAACCACTCTAGTAGAGATCACAGTGAACATAAGAACTTATAAAATCTCAGACTCCCAGAATCCAATCTAATCTGCAGTATGCTACAAATCCCACTTTGTAACTTACTCTGCCAAAGTTGGCCCCTTACACTTTAACCTGCTCCACGCATGCTCTCTAACTGTTGTAAATGTTTAAAGTATGTATATATGAAAAAGTAATTGATTAAAGTACAGGTATATAGTATCACACTCAACTTATAATGTATGTAAGCACTGTTTCCAAATTATATGTACAGTAACTTCAGGAGCCATTGATTCTTGATAAGTATGCTCTCCATGTCTTTATCCACTTTGCTGCCCTTTGAATGTGCTTAATTTGAAAGACAAACAATAAATGCACCCATGAAAGGAATCCCAGTAGTAGTATGGTGGAGTTTACCAGTGCAGGTGATATATGCTTTTCAAAATCATCTCGTATATCTTCACACTTTGGATCGTAACCAAGTAGGTTACATACAGAATAATTGAACACGTCATGAATGAGATCATCAGCCTTATTGGTAATGACAGTTAAGGTTGTAAGTGCCATTACTGTAAACAAAACAACATAGCTGAGTATCAATAGTATTTTAATTTGAGGAACACTGAATCTGATGTTGCAAAAGCTTTTCCCTTTCTCTTTGCTGAATATACCATAAGTCTGTAAAGAGTAGCAAACATTGGTGCATGTGAATTATTTGTACTTATGTACTAACATTACTTCCTGGTATTGTATTTGCAGTAAAGTTACACAAATGCTAATAATTGAGGTAAGAAAGAGGAAAGTGATGTGAAGCTTAAGCTATAAAGAAAAGATCCAGTTTTCAAATCCAGGCACTGGTAATATTGTGATTAATGTCAATTGTTAATAAGTGTATTGAAATTCACTTCATTGTAGCTTGATTTTTGGCATATACACAACTTTATAACCCTGACTTGAAGGCTGGTATAGGCCACACTATGTGACCAAATTTCGTAAAATCACCCATATGGATGTATTTGACGCATTAAATTTTAGCTTCTAAAGAGAGCATTCAAGTATCAATTTGTAGCAAGTTATGGGCGAAATAAACTGTTAATACCTTGCATTACTAGAAAATTTTTGGAAACTGATTTCTGATAGTAATAGCACTGTGCTATAGTTATGAAAATTCTAATTGTTTTATGTATAGATGGCGGAGACGAGGGGGGGGGGCTACCCCTACTCCCCCCCCCACTTTTAGGAGACAAAGTTTGCAAAAAAAGGTTGAGATACTCTAATAGAACAGTCAAGATCTAGATACTCTAATATATATTTTGGTCTCCAACTTACAGCTGGCTGGCCCCCTCACTCTTTGGCCTGCTCCACCGCCCCTGGTTTTAGGTGTGACAATATGGGTGATTTTCCAATTTCCAGTCACATAATATATACTGTATAATTATTAGTAGTGTAGCTACCATTAAAGCCACCAAGCTTTGGTAAATGTTGAGAAGTTGAGGGATAATTTGGGACAGCAAAAGTTTGAGACACTCTAATAGAACAATGAATACTTCAGAGCAATCAGGTTTGCCTCAGTTTCTTTTTCTGGCTACACTATAGTTAGGCTGAGTAGTGTTATTATTGCTCATACATAGCTGTAGCTAGCTGTGTACAGAGTTATAATTATATACTGTATTATATAGTCAATCATTGCAAACAGCTGTGCATATTTCAGCAGCATTAATATTATTTTCATTTTGAAAATTTTCATGTAAAATACTTTCGATATACTGGATTTTACATGAATGACTGCTTTATTAGAGTATTTTAATCTTTAGCAAAAAAAGTTTCATGCAAGCATACAAATCAAGACGTGTCGTGCGGCCCAAGAAGCCGGTGCGCCACACCGTGGGTATATTGACAGGAAGAAAGAAAATGTCATTTTCACACCTTTGTATCTTGGTGATCCCTTATCCGATTGGAACCAAATTCGCTACAGAGTTTCCCGCCAGCCAGGGGAGTCTACATACCAAATGTGAAGGAAATCGCTCCAGCCATCTCCGAGATACAAGCTATATACCAAAATTTCGATTTTTTTCTTCATTTTTTTGACACTTGCAAAAGTTGCTATAAAATGCAAACGCATACTCCGATCGCCTTGAAATTTGGCACACAGAAAGGGAGTCCAAAGGCAAATTCTAGAATCAAATTTGGTGCAAATTTGATTCAATTTAATTGAACACTTAGCCGTTCAACAAGGCAAGGCTTTTCGCCACCTTGTTGAATGGCTGAGTGTTCAATTATACCGTTATAATGCCAAAATGATTTTACGTTTTTGGGCACTTCACCCCCACTCTGAAGATGATTGGTTGCAGGGTTGTTCAGTGGAGGAGGATGGGGATTTGCCCCAAGATGTTGTCGAGGGAGATGACAGTCAGCCCTGTGCCAATGTGAGTGAACAAAGTTGGACAAAAGTATCATCTGGCCTCTGCAGGGACAACACAGTGTCTGATAATAACTTTCCTTCTGCATTTCCTGTCACCAACAGGTTTTCATTGCTCTCTGTTGAATATGCTTCATTGGATCCCGAAGATGCAGTTCCTCAAGATGTTGGTATTGAAGGTTCACACATTCAGTTCCCTTTTGCATCATCTCAAGGAGCTGTTACGACTGAGAACATTGGGCCAACTGATGTTGAGTTGCTTGAGGAGGCCATTGCTGCTGTTGCAGAGCAGAAGACTTCACATTTCGTAACTTCAGCACCCCCAGATACTGTGAACTCTCCTTTAGTTGTTGCTGATGGAATTGCTTCTGAACCTCTGTGTGATAGGTAACCACATGATTGAGGCACTCTAGTTATCAAGCTCACTACCCATTAGAATTGCCCCTTTATCATCTGCCCACAGTTAGTTGTAGACCTTCAGCACTTTCTGGACTAGATCTATCTGTTGACGAACTGACTTCTGACTTTAATGCTACACACTATCCTAATGATTACCATCCATTCATCTCTCATTTAACCCGCTAGTACCTACCAGTTCCCACTTTTCCCCCTTTACCCTGTATTCATCCTTCCCCACTATGCCCAGCGTCTCCCTTCCAACTTGACCGTATCAAGACACATGGTAGTGTGTCGTGCGGCCCAAGAAGCTGGCGCACCACACCGTGAGTATATAGAGGAGTTTCATCGCGTGATCAAAATCACGTGTTCAACCGGAAAATGCCATTTTGGTGCACAAGTTTTGAGCACTGCTGATTGTTGTTTTAAGACGTGAAGTTTGTTTAGTGGCCTATGCCATGGTTGTCTACTTACGCTGAGAATCTGCACAGTGATGCCAAGGCTTACTATGAAGAAAAGCTGGCGATGATCAGTGGGAAGGATACTTTTCTGCCAGGAAGTGTTGGCGAGATTGTTGACTGCTTTCCTGATGTTGACTCATCTGACCTGGTGTCTTACTTAGTTTTACAAACAAACCATATAACAGCCAAGCAATATAAGGCTCGTAAAGGGTTTGAAGCATATAACCAGTCTGTATGCGGATGGGTAAAGGAGGTGTGCACTCGTAAAGTTTGTGAAAAATACCTGGTTACTGCTCGAGTAAGTGCTTTAAGTTAAGCCTACACAAAGTAGCTATATACCTGTTGTTACTCTTAGCTATATTGTGTCTTGATTTTGTATCTGTAGGTTTGACATTCACAAAAACTAAGTGAGACACCACTTAGTTGTTGGACAGTGGCAGAACAGAGTGGAGAGATATTGTGCGCCCACTGTAATTGTATGGCAGGCCTGGGTGAGACCTGCACACACATTGCAGCTGTTTTTTTCTATGTGGAAGCTGTTGTGAGAATAGAGGGTTCCAAGACATGTACCCAATCACGATGTGCGTGGATTATTCCATCCTAGATGAAGTAAATTGATCATCAACCAATCAGAAAAATTGATTTCACTTCTGCTTCTGGAAAGAAACGGAAGATTGATGAAATCTTACAAGGAACAGTAGAAGAATGTGAAGAGCCTCCAGAAGAGATAGTTTCTGATGAAAGTGTTAAAAACTGTACACCATCAACTGAAGAAGAGTTGAGTCAGCTTTTTTATAATATAAGTCTTGCTAACACAAAGCCATCAGTTTTATCACTGGTTGATCATTACTCAGATAATTATGTGCCGAAATCCTTGCAGAAAACATTTCCAAAGCCATTGAAGAGTCTTCATGACCCATCATTTATCCACTTAAAGTGTCATGAGTTGATGGAAGTGTGTAAAGCTACTTCATTGGATTTCACTCCGGAGATGTCAGAATCAGTCGAAAAGGAAACCAGATCACAGTACAAGTCAACTTTATGGTACAAATACAGAGCTGGCAGAGTTACATTATGCTGTTTGAAATCAGTGTGCCATACCGACTCAACCAACCCAGCACAGAGCTTGATAAAATCCATATGTTACCCCAAGGAACTTGCATTTACAAGTAAACAAACTGATTGGGGTCAAAAGCAAGAGAAAAGTTCCCGAGAGCTGTACATAAAATTAAGCATGCCACAGCATGACAATCTAGTTGTGTCAGACAGTGGGTTAGTGATTAATCCACAGTGGCCATACATTGGAGCATCTCCAGATGGCATTGTGGAATGCATGTGTCATGGTAAATGTGTATTGGAAATTAAATGCTCTTATTCTTATTGTGGTGAAACTGTGCTGTCTGCTACCTTAAATGATACTAACTTCTGTCTAAAGAGAGATGATGATGGTGCACTACATCTTGATCCTGGATACTCATACTATTATCAAGTTCAGACTCAGATGTTTGTCTGCGGTGTTGAATACTGTGACTTCTGTCTTTGCACTTTTCCCAAAGAGGAGGGATCTTTGCCACATATCGAATGCATCAAAAAGAATGAAGAATTCTAGGAAACCTGTTTGCTTAAGGCTAGTAATTTTTTTTCGTTCATGCCTGTTGCCAGAGCTGTTAGGGAATTGGTATACCCGACCTATAATTACATCCTCAAGTGCTCCTGATGATTCAATGGACTGTACTGCTGCATCAACTTCAGAAAGTAATGTTGCTTGATTTCTTTTCACAGTATACATGCATGGCACTTCTGTTGCATAATCATTCAAATGGCACAACTGAGTTACACATGTTTGTCAGTGCACAGTAAATCCGCACAATATGATCAATGCTTGGAGTGTCTTCACCTTTCTGAGTATTACAGAATGTGATGGGTATTGTACTCTGCAGAACTGGAAATTTTTGCTTAACAAGTCCTATGACTTGCTGACATGTATACGAACATTTGCTATGCTCCTTGTTTCTTCTACCTCTATAGCTGTCAGCTGGGTTTTCCCCTTGGTGAAAGCAGGATATGCAGTTTGGCTTGCACAATCCCTACAGATTCTCCAATGTAAAATCCTCGATCTGCAAGTACAACATCGCCTGGTAGTAGTTTCTGCAGTAAGCCACTGTGCTCAGTGAGATGTTTATCGTTCACTCATCCACCCCAACAATCAGATACAAAAGACACAACACCTTGAGGTGTAATGCCAAGAAGTACCTTGGCTGTGTTGTGGTGTTTATAGTTAGACCATGTGGCTGCCCTTGCCAACAAATTTGAGGGTCTTTCAATAAAAACTTCAAAACAGTCAATGATGACAGCTACTTTGGACCCAAAGGATGTTTTGAAGCATTCTGGCATAGTTTTTCTCAAAGCTTTCCTGTCTGGCCAGAAAATTAAACCTGACAGTCGCATGTCCATCCTTTTCAGCCACTTCAAAATTACTCTTGATATTGTGGCCAGAGAAACATTAAAACGATAGGCAAGATCTTCGTTTTGCACATTTGTCCTCAACTTGACTAGCAGACACATGAATTCTTGAAAGTAAGTAAGCTTCGTGGCTCCTTTAAGTGGTAAACCTTTAGACACATGATCAAATACCGCCTTCACCAATTTAAAGTTTGGCAGCCCAGTGTAAAACTTCGTATATTCATCGCTCACAAAGCTTTTCTCACTGAAAGGTGCCGGATGATTATCCAACTGATTGGTCAGTCTTTCTATGGTAAGTTTGCACTGAGCTAATTCCTTCTGTAAATCATCAATCTTACTTGCACAACCACATGGACACTCACTGCTTTCTCTATGAGTCCCAACTTTAACGTATTGCATGCCAATCTGCACCTCTTCAGATGCAATCAATTCAGCTTCTTCGGAGACAATTTCATCAACTAGTTCTGACACTATTCCAGGTAGCTCATTTACCATTTCCTCAAAGACTTTCCTTTTCCTTCCTCTCTCTGCAGCCCCTTCATACCTCTTAACATTCTGAGTACTCACTTGGTCTCCCTTAGCCTGCTTTTTGTGACCCATGTTTTTTGTTGGCAGCCAATCTGGATTGTTGACATTGTAGAGATCAGCTGGTTGGCCAGACATGAAATGATGTGAACAAACTCTATAATCGTGTTCTTTTATTGAAGAAGGGTTTATGTCATCCCTGGAGACAGCCGCTAAATATCCAGCTAAACGCTTCTTTTGAAGTTCGAAATCCTTCTCCCCATAATAATCAGTCACTGCTGGAAATCGGTAGAAAGACACTTTGCTGTTAGAGGCATGGCCTTTAAGGGAAGCTCTCTTACTTTGCTTCGTACAACCAATCACTGCACATATAACCATACCGTTTACTGTGCACACCAAAATGGCGTTTTCCGGTTGAACACGTGATTTTGATCACGCGATGAAACTCCTCTATTAACAGGAAGAAAGTAAACGCGATTTTCACACCTTTGTAGCTCCGTGATTCCTTATCCGATTAAAAACCAAAGTAGTTACAGAAGTGCCGGCTAGGTAGGGGAGCCCACATTCCAAATTTGAAGAAAATCGCTCCAGCCATTTCCGAGATACAAGCAGCCAAAGTTTTGTTTTTTCTTCTTCTTTTCGTACACTTTGCAAAATCCGCCATAAAACACGAATTCATGCTCCAATCGGGATGAAATTTGGCACACTTAAAGGGCTCATTAAGGCGAATCTTTGTACCAAGTTTGGTAGGAATCCGATGAACATTCACGGAGTTATAATCGATTATTTGCATAAAATAAGGTCGAAGGTCTGTCACGCCCACAGGGTAAACCGCTTGAAGGAATGAGCTGAAAATTGCTATGTAGATGGAGTAACTATCGTCGGAGTGCCTTTTTGTAGTTTAAAAGGAGTCCAGTTAAAGACCATCGAGATATGACACAAAACCCAACCTGTGTCACAATTACGCGATTGATTTTTATGAATAAAAAACTATTAGTTTTTATGCCTACCAGGCAAACCGCTTAGAGCAGTGAGCTGAAAATCGGTGTGTAGCTGGAATAATTATCATAGAAAGTCCTTGCAGTAGTACAGAAGAATCGGATTACAAACCGCCGAGTTATGATTCCAAAGCCAACTACGTGTGGCATATGCGAGATCGAGATACTCTAATAATAATAATAATAATAATAATGCTTTACAGAATAATAATTCTGAGGGTCTACCAGTGACCTACACTGATAGCCTAACATACATTAAAAAAATAACTATACACTAACATCTACATACTTAGTTACAAGTGGTTAAAATTGTTAGATGCAGGATTCTTGGAACAACGGGAACAGGGACAAAGGTAATGGAAACAACAGGGTGAATTGTCAAAGTTAGCTAGGAAATGATTCCATAAAAATTTCTTCAATTTCTGTTTTATTACAGTTAGTGATTGTGTATGATCAATTATTGGCAAAGAGTTAATAAAACAGTCACCCTAATAGAGCATTCAGCTACGTTTATAACTTACTCCATTATAGAATTATATTACATTGCAAGTTATTCTGTAGGGAGTTCAGCTACAAACAGTTAATCTTATAGACAATTCAGCTACAAGCAAGTCACCCTGTAGAAAGTTCAGCTACAAATATGTTGCTGTAGAGATTCAGAACATTATAAGTCACACTGAAGAGAATTCAGCTATAAACAAGTCACCTTGTAGAGAGTTCAGCTACGACAATTCACTCTGTAGAGAATTCAGCTACAAACAAGTCACTGCGTAGAGGGTTCAGCTACAAAAAAACTGCCAAGTAGAGAGTTCAATCTAGATCAGCTACAAACAAGTTACTTTATGCAATGTTCAGCTACAAGTAAGTCACTCTGTAGAGAGTTCAGCTACAAACAAGTCACTCTGTAGTACAAACAAGTCACCATGTAGCTGGAGAGTTCAGCAACTAATCAAAAAAACCACTCTGTAAAGAGTTCAGCTATACAAACATGTTATAACTCTATAGAGAAAGTTATAACACTGTAGAGAGATCAGCTGAAACAAGTCACTGATCCAGTAGAGAGATCAGCTACAAGACATCACCTTATAGAGAGCTCAGTTACAAAGAAACCACCATGTAGAGAGTTCAGCTGCAAACAAATCACCCTGTAGAGAGTTTAGCTATGAACAGATCACCCTGTAGAGAGTTCAGCTAGAAAAAGTCATCCTGTAGAGAGATAAGCTAGAAGGGTCACCTTGAAGAAATCACCTTGTAGAGAGTTCAGCTACAAAGAAACCACCATGTAGAGAGTTCAGCTGCAAACAAATCATGTGTAGATAGTTCAGCCAGAAACAAGTTCACCCTGTAGAGAGATCAGCTAGAAACAAGTCACCTCGTAGAGAGAGCAGCTACAAAGAAACCATCCTGTAGAGAGTTCAATTACAAACAGATAACCCTATAGAGAGTTCAGCTAGAAACAAGTCACTGTGTAGAGAGATCAGCTAGAAACAAGTCACCCTGTAGAGAGATCAGCTACAAAGAAACCATCCTGTAGAGAGTTCAATTGCAAACAGAAAACCCTATAGAGAGTTCAGCTAGAAACAAGTCACCGTGTAGAGAGATCAGCTAGAAACAAGTCATCCAGAGATAAGCTAGAAACAAGCCACCCTGTAGGGAGATCAGCTAGAAACAAGTCACCCTATAGAGAGATCAGCTACAAAGAAACCATCCTGTAGGTGAATTCAATTACAAACAGATAATCCTATAGAGAATTCAGCTAGAAACAAGTCACCATGTAGAGAGATCAGCTAGAAACAAGTCATCCAGAGATCAGCTAGAAACAAGTCACCCTGTAGCTACAAAGAAACCATCCTGTAGAGAGTTCAGCTACAATCAAGTTACACTATAGAGAGATCAGCTAGAAGCAAATCATCTTGTAGAGAGTTCAGTTGCAAACAAATCACCCTGTAGAGAGTTCAGCTAGAAACAAATCACCCTGAAAAGAGTTCAGCTAAAAACAATGACAGTTTCAGCTACAGCTCAGTTATGTAAGAAGTCACCTTATTAACTACAGTATGTGATAATCATCATTCAATGTTAAATATACAAATATTTCATCAGACAAAAGCTATACACAAAATTACTTCCTTTATTCCACAATTCCTGCAGTAAAGAAAAAAAACAAATTAAAAGGAAGCATCAAAGTTATTTGGCCAGTTTTGTGGCTTGCAATACAAAAAGAAGTGATATCTATACCAAAACAGCCAAGCTGTAAAAAAGAGTGCGACCCCCAAAAAGGCCAAGGTGAAAAAAGATGTGAAATCTAAGGTGGCAGCCAAGAAATGGCTATGATGGTAGGCAAAAATTTTAATTACGACAATTCAGGTGAATTTGTGTTGCCTCCTTCACTAGGATTCGACACCAAATTCACCTGAATTGTCGTAATTAAAATCTTTTCCATCACAGCCATTTCTTGGCTGCCACCTTGGATTTCACATCTTTTTTCACCTTGGCCTTTTTGGGGCCGCACTCTTTTTTTTACAGCTTGGCTGTTTTGGTTTAGATAATTAGTATAATTATTGTTTTAGCTTACATGTGTATGCTGTAATTAATTTGGTGCAAATCCGATGAATGGTTTGGGGAGTTATGACCGATTATTCGCGTAAAACAAGATTGATTTGTTGTCACGCCTACAGGGTAAACCGCTACATGGAGGGTAAACCGCTACATGGAATGAGTTGAAAATTGCTATGTAGATGGAGTAGCCATCGTAGGAGTGCCTTTTGGTGGTTTGAAAGGAATCGAGATAAAGGAGATATGACACAAAACCCAACCTGTGTCACAATTTTGCAATCGATCTTTATGAATTAAAAAGTATTAGTTTTTACGTCTACTAGGCAAACCGCTTAGAGCAATGAGCTGTATAATATTGTGTACTTTGTATAGGGCACTGCTGAAAAGCAGTTCTTAGAACTGATGTAGTCTCCCTTCAAATCATTAAATCATTACATTAAATCATTAAATCATGCTGAAAATCGGCGTATAGTTGGAATAATCTTTTTAGAAAGTCCTTGCAGTAGTACAGAAGAATCGGATTACAAACCACTGAGTTATGATTTGAAAGCCAACTCCCATGTAGCAAATGCGAGATCGAGATACTCTAATAGAACAGTCACCCTAATAGAGCATTCAGCTAATTTATTTACTCCATTATAGAATTCTATTACATTACAAGTTATTCTGTAGGGAGTTCAGCTGCAAACAGTTAATCTTATAGACAGTTCAACAAGAAGCAAGTCACCCTATAGAGAGTTCAGCTACAAATATATTGCTGTAGTGATTCAGAACATTACAAATCACACTGAAGAGAGTTCAGCTATAAACAAGTCATGCACCCAGTAGAGAGTTCAGCTACAAACAATTCATGCTGTAGAAGTTCTGCTACAAACAAGTCTTCATGCAGAGAGTTTAACAACCAAAATCCACCATGTAAAGACTTCAGCTTTACTAACAAGTTACTCTGTACAGAGATCAGCTAGAAACAAGAGAGAGCTCAGCTAGAAAATGTCACCTTGTAGACAAACAAATCACACTATAGAGAAATCAGATAGAAGAAGCCACAGGATTCAGCTGTGAAGTGATCACCCTAGAGAGAGTTCAGCTAGAAAAAAATCACCTTGTAGAGAGTTCAGCTACAAAGAAACCATCCTGGAGAAAGATCAGCTAGAAACAAGTCACCTGTAGCAACATTAGCTACAAAGAAACCATTCTGTAGAGAGTTCAGCTACAAACAAATCACTCTGAAGAGAGTTTGGCTACAAAAATCACCCTGTAGAGTGTTCAGCTACAAACAAATCACCTTGTAGAGTGTACAACTAGACACAAGTCACCCAGTAGAGAGATCAGCTACAAGAAGTTACATTGTAGAGAGATCAGCTAGAAGAAATCACCTTGCAGAGAGTTCAGCTATAAAGAACCATCCTGTAGAGAGTTCAGCTACAAACAAATCACCCTGTAGAGAGTTCAGCTACAACCACATCAACCTGCATAGAGTTTGGCTACAAAGAAACCATCATGTAGAGAGTTCAGCTGCAAACAAATCACCCTGTAGAGAGTTCAGCTACAAACAAATCACCCTGTAGAGAGATCAGCTAGAAGAAATCACTTTGTAGAGAGTTCAGCTACAAAAAAACCACCCTGTAGAGAGTTCAACTGCAAACAAATCACCTTGTAGAGAGTTCAGCTATGAACAAGTCACCCTGTAGAGAGATCAGTTACAAAAAACCATCCTGTAGAGTGTTCAGCTACAAACAAGTTGCCCTATAGAGAGATCAGTGAGAAACAAATCATCTTGTAGAGAGCTCAGCTACAAACAAATCACCCTGTAGAGAGTTCAGCTACGAAAAGATCACTGTGTAGATAGTTCAGCTATAAGAAGTCACCTTGTAGTGAGTTCAGCTACAAAGAAACCACCATGTAGAGAGTTCAGCTGCAAACAAACCAGAATTCAGCTACAAATAAATCGCCCTGTAGAAAGATCAGCTAGAAGAAGTTACCTTGTAGAGAGTTCAGCTACAAAGAAACCATCATGTAGAGAGTTCAGCTACAAACAAATCACCCTGTAGAGATGTCAGCTAGATGCAAGTTACCTTATAGGGATCAGCTACAAACAAATCACCCTGTAGAAATATGTGTTGGAAACAAATCACCATGTAGAGAGTTCAGCTAGAAACAAGTCACTCTGAAAAGAGTTCAGCTACAAACAATGGGAGTTTTAGCTACAGCTCAGTTATGTATACGAAGTCACCTTATTATCTACAGTATGATTATCTTTCATTGTTAAATATACAAATATTTTTAATCAGACAAAAAATTGTACACAACATTTCTTCCTTTGTTCCACAATTCCTGCAGAAAAGAAAAAAAAAAACAAGTTAGAAGGAAGCACCAAAGCCAGTTAATGGCCAGCGTTGTGGCTTGCAATACAACAAGAAGTGATATCTAAACCAAAACAACCAAGCTGTAAAAAAAGAGTGCGGCCCCAAAAAGGCCAGGATGAAAAAAGATGTGAAATCCAAGGTGGCGGCCAAGAAATGGCTGTGATGGTAGGTTAATGGCAAAAATGTTAGTTACGACAATTCAGGTGAATTTGGTGCCGAATCCTAGTGGAGGAGGCAATGCAAATTCACCTGAATTGTCGTAACTAGACAAATGTTTATAACATCATGGGGCGAGTGTGATTTACTGATTTTATATGGGTATAGGCAGTTGTATAATATTGATGTATTTTGATATTTTGTAGGTGGTGATCTGAATTGTGCGAAGAAGATAATTTGATATGTACTGAGACTATAGTATTTAAATGGTAGTGGAAAATGTGTGTATTACTAAGTAGAAATTGAAAGCAAGAATAGAGAGTTGGGAGGTCATTTAAATGGATTTTGGAAAGGATGTAGTGTGTTTAAATGCTGATGCACTTGTCAATTTCATGCCCCATCCCCCCACCACCAGGGAGGGTGGGGGAATACAGGGGATTTGACAAATCGTGGTGTCAAATTCCCCACTACTGGGGCAAAATTGGTTGTCAAATCCCCACTATGTCCCCACCCCTAGTAGGGGATTTGACAACACCTCAAGGATGACTAAGCGCATATTTCATGCATACAACTAGTTATAAACCTGCATGTGGTATACACCTAGCTGTAGCTAGTAAAATTATAGCAAGTGCGATTTTATAGTTTAGAAATGCAACTACCGAAAATCAGTCCGTGAATTGGGCAACTATCAATTGCCCCAGGGGTGGGGACAAGAAGCAATGTCAAATCCCCACCTGGGGTGTGGGGACGCCTGGGGGTGGGGCATGAAATTGACAAGTGCATTAATACTGGATAAGGTGGAAATGGTTAACACTGAGTGTAGTACTTTAATGTAAATTGCTTAATTTAAATAGATCTTTAGAAGATATATATTATACTGGTTATATATTATAGTGAGTATACATAACATGAAGAGGTGATTTTTGTACTGCTAGTTATTTTTGATTAAAGTATTATGATATTGTCATCACAGAAATGGAGCTGAGGGTGACTGTGTTATAGTATGTGAGATCATAGGAGGTGATGGTGTGTTCTTATGTGATAGAGATGGTGTTGTATCGTGTGTTAACGAGGGTGGTGATGGTGTTCGACCATGTAACATCATAAGGGGGGATGGTGTGTCATTACTTGACACCAGCATTGAAACCAGGTCACTACTGCTGACCCGGATGACCCACTGACCCGGATTAATTAAAGCCGAGGCATGCAATAAGAGCTATGTTTTGGCTAGTCTCGAGTGAGCGAGACTACGTTTTGAACGTTCAATTCGTGTTGAGTAAACAGGGGTAGATCCAGACTTTTAAAAAGGGGGTTCCACTTTGGAATTGCAACTTCAGCCTAGCTGTAGGTTGAAGACTAAAAAAAAAAAGGTCATCACCTACTGACAATAGCTACCCCTCACCATAGATACCCTCAGTTTTGTGCTACATACTGCATTTACTAATAAATGGGTGTGGCTGAACGTATGTTTATAATGCGATAAGTGGGCGTGGCTCATGAAAGAGCTACGCGATAGCGTTTATAAGTTCCATGTCGTCAAACTAACAATTTCGTTTCTCACGTGATCCAATCTGGGTCAGACCCGGATAATTTGTAAACCGGGTCGGACCCAGATGACCCGGAGAAAATGTGACCCGGTTGACCCGTATGACCTGACCCAGTTTCAACGCTGCTTGACACCATAGATGGAGTTACTGTTATGTCATGTAACATTACAGGAGATGATGTTGTAGTATATGACATTATAGGGGGAGACGGTGTTGTATCATGTAGCATTATAGGTGTTGTACAGCATGATATTGTAGAGTGAGATGATATTGATGGTTGATTGTTAGTGCTAGGTGTTGACTGTAATGTAATGGTTTGTGATGTAGATGAGGCCTTCTGGATAGTCTGTAAATGTTGATCTTCAGAAAGTCATTCTTGTAAACGTGTAATGTTAGAAATGTTGTGTAAACGTAGATATCCATCTGTACTTAACGATGGCATCTCTTTGTTTGATAGCGATTGCACCCCGTTTAATTCTGTCCTTTTCTCTTCTGTTAGCTAATCTAGATTCTCTCATTCTTCTATATCTGTCACGCTCATTTCTTCTTCTAAGCTGGTCTTCTCTGTTCATGATTACTCTCTGTGTTATCAAGTATCAACGACGTATGTACCTTATATGGATGATTAGTAAAAGGCACCAATTATTATCTTGTGTCATCAACGACGTACGTACCTTATATGGATGATCAGTAAATGGCACCGATTATTATCTCTGTGTTATCAATGATGTACGTACCTTATATGGATGTTCAGTAAATGACACCAATTATTATCTTGTGTTATCAACGACGTACGTACCTTATATGGATGATCAGTAAATGGCACCAATTATTATCTCTGTGTTATCAACGACATATACATACCTTATATGGATGTTCAGTAAACGACACCGATTATTATCTTGTGTTATCAACGACGTATATACCTTATATGGATGATTAGTAAATGGCACCGATTATTATCTTGTGTTATCAGCGATGTATGTACCTTATATGGATGTTCAGTAAATGACACCGATTATTATCTTGTGTTATCAACGACGTACGTACCTTATATGGATGATTAGTAATTAGTAAATGGCACCGATTATTATCTTGTGTTATCAACGACGTACGTACCTTATATGGATGATTAGTAAATGGCACCGATTATTATCTTGTGTTATCAACGACGTACGTACCTTATATGGATGATTAGTAAATGGAACCGATTATTCTTTGTGTTATTAACGACACACGTGTAAGTTTTCCAATTTTTGTCATACTTTTTTTGTGCATGAACTATGCTACGAAACTCCTGCTAGTGTGGGATTTGCTCAGGCTGGCCCCAATTAAAATGTTTGCCATTAACCTACCATCACAGCCATTTCTTGGCCGCCACTTTGGATTTCACATCTTTTTTCATCCTGGCATTTTTGGGGGCCACACTCTTTTTTTACAGCTTGGCTGTTTTGGTTTAGATATTATTTTACATGAAAAAAATGTGATTTACAGTAGTATGGATAATATCAAATTGAAAGCTTATCATTATGTCCATGAGCTGAGATGTGATTGCAAAACTGTTACTACACGTAATTACTCCAGTACTGACCTGCTTATGCGCTTTTGCTTTCTTGGCTGTGTGGCTCACTACTGTGAGTCTTTATATATATGCTCATTCTATAGGCCACCAAATAGTGACACTCTTCCTACTACATTACTGCATGGATCATTGCAAAAACTAAGCTCTTTGATGTAAGAATCATGCTTGGTAAAGATTGTAACTAACATTTGCCTCAGTAATACCTAGTGGTTATTCTTACGTGGGTTATCCACTCACATGGCAAAAATAAATGCATTTGCAGCACATTCCTGCAGTTTCCCACACTTGTGAGTCACCCAAGTGAAATATATTAGTTATATCATGAGTACTTGTGATCTGCTTAATATACACATTGCATTCGGGCCTGCAGCCCTGATGCTTGTGTGTGTATATCAGGCAAATCACTTGTGCCCATGGTACAATTATTACTTAACTTACTTACAAAAATGACCCTTCAAGTACGCATCATAATAAGCAGCAACGGATTAACACTGCACAGTGCTAAAGGTAAAACTGAAACCCCTAACCATGAACTTACCTCAGCAGAACAACCATATTCTGCCATATCAAATACATAATATATACATCATTTTCAGTTGACAACATACTATATACACAGCTCTGACTTCATTGCACACTTACAATGCATATGATACTTACAATGCATATGATACTTACAAGGCATACCACTGCTGTAAGGCTGATTTATACACCCAAAGCCAGTGGTGTAGCCAGGGCTTCAGGAGTGGGTGGGCACACTCACCCACACATTTCACCCTATGCAACTAACTAGCACAAAATGCGAGTCCATCCCTGTGGACTCTACATGCATTTGGTTTCAAAACTGTTTCAAAAGTACGTGAATGTATCTAGCTAGCTATATATGCTGCTGTTCCTGCAGCTTATTCACTGGATAATGCTACTGCATGAATGATATAGAAGCTAGAAATGACAACTAACTTATTACACCTCTTTGTCTTGTTCTCTTTTTACTTGTACACAACTCTTTATACACCAGTCTGACTCCTCAGATAATCGTATGGCTTAATTGAGCCACCAAATTTTCATTCCCAACCCAACTTGCCTAACACTAGAGAATTCAGTAAGTTTTCCTCTATCACTTTAAGCCCCTATTTGGTGATTATTAATTTCACATCCACCACTTACATCCTTCTTAGGCCACCCGCATGGTAAGCCATTATTTACTCTGTGCATGCTCAGAAGAACACGTGATACCAAACCATCATAATCTGCATTGAAACTAGATGGCGTTTTTAAAATTAACGCTACAGTGCACTATGCATCGTCGTTTTCCTTGGAAAATTACTGCAGTGGATTCTGCTTTTCAACAGTCAACTGAAATCCCACTATGATCAAGTCGATAGAGCATGATTGCAGCTAAAAACCAATGTACATTTGTGCAAGGAAAGAAAGACGATTTAGACAAGGTCTATTCATTAGTGTGTAAATACTATATATAATGGCCTAATGGTAATGACCTCCTGCCCGCATCATAATAATTAGAAAGACTGGATGAGAAACTAATAATCACCAAATAGGGGCCTTAGGTCAATTAACCTTGCCACAAAAAAGTCTGCTGTTAATCACAACTGAGTATTCTGGATGTGAAAAATACACTGGATCCCCTTCTTCCTCATGTTCCTATCTTTCCTGCTAAAATTTGGATCACGTGATGATGTGTGTTAAATAGAAAACGTTTGGGTCATGTGATGTAACTATTAGACTTATCTCAATATCAGCTGCTGATTTAAAACGAAAATATCATGCTGTGAAGGTATACACTACTTGTTTCTTGTTCGTGACAGCAATAGTGAGCAGGCGCCGTTGTCCTAGGGAAATTTGGGTGGGCACGTGCCCACCCAGGCCCACCTTGGCTACGCCACTGCCCAAAGCACAAGGGCCGCAGATGTGAGGGCTAAAAAGTGTATATATCAGTAAAACCCAATGCAGTTGTAAGTGATATATATCAATCTAGGTACATTCACCTGATACATAGGTGAAAGAACTACAGAGCACCCACCCTGTTTCTTTTATACATCAGTATCTTATGATCAACATTGGGTTTAATGTCAATAGCATGGGCTAATAGCCGTTAGAACATTATTTATACATCACGATGCTTTACACACAGTGCCAGAAAAAATGCGATTGTGGGTTCCAGTTTTTTTTAGTTTTACCATTTTTGTACTACATTAAGCCTACTAAATTCAATATTGGGACGGTAAGTAAGTTAATAAGTTAAGTAGTTAGGACTATAAGTTACTCACTTATTTAAATCTAGTTGTTCTCTGTGTTGTTCCATGGTCTGCTCAATGACTGATACATGGTGGGTAGAAATACGCATTCATGCATTGCCCTAATAATTATTTTACTGATCATGTCGTTATTTTCATTCATCGTTTAGTAAGTAGTTGAAACTTAGCAACTACATTGAGCCTAGCCTATTTTGTAAATTCAAACCCACAATTAAATGCCATGTGTTGCTCAATATAACGTGTCAAAGTGTATCATATCTTTGAACTGATTGGGCATCAAAGCCATGAGTAAACTGTGTTCCCAATTCCCATGCAATATCAAGATATTGCCCGGTAAATATGCAAGTTAAATCGTGAGCGGCCGGTTCCTTTGAATACCCACACTAAATGGTATATGACCCAGATAGCATTCCTACTAGATACATGCTCATGATAGCACCAATAAAAGCTGCGCTATTCACCATTGTATACTATGTGACCGGGCCTGCAAAAACAGGGCATGTGGGCACAAACTACAAAACGTCACTCTACAGGTCATAACTCAGTATTGGATCAGAATATTTGCATTCTGTAACTTGCATAATAAAGCCAATTAAATGCTACCTAACAGCTAAAAAGTGCATTGCCATAGCACAATGGTATACAAAGTTATGAGTGATGACAGTTTGGAAAAGTAAGCAAAATCATGTTCCCACATGCCCTATTTTCACAGGCCCAGTCACATATGTAGATATAGCAGTTTGAAAGTATTTGATTGATCATAGCTTGCCAATGGCTAAAGTGAAGTTGTGGTCACCCCTGCAAGTGGAGCCATTCATAGGTATCTACAGTATTGCATTGGTAGAGTACATTTGTACCACGTAACACATGAAATTCAGATAATTTTAAAGGGATTTTCCAATCTGGTATTATAATAATGCTTCTGGTGGTAGTAATAGAGGGGAGCAGTGGGTGATGAGAAGGGGGCAGTGGGTGGGCAAACAAGAGACATGAGTGAAATTGCCTGGTTCAGTTTGAAATCAGAGGAAGCTGTGTATCCACTGAGAGCACTTGTTGCAGTCCCAAAAACCATCCAGCCAATATACTGATGCTGTCCAGCTGAGTCCACAAGAGGTGTTCTAACAAAGTCAGACTGGTAACGTGGATTTACAGAGCCCCAAAGAAACAACCACAGAAAATGGACTCAGCAGATTGGCAGAAGATAACAGTGGAAATTGTTAGTGTAGTAGCCTAGCTAATTGTTTGTGACATTAAATGCATTTTGATTTTTGTGTGAAAATGGTACCTTTTGCAAATTTTTCACAAATGTAAAGTTTGTACCCATGTACCACTTTCATACTTCAGATCAAAGGATACACAGTGGAACTTCAGTTATCCGAACCTCTTGGGACCCAGGGGTGGTTCATTAGTCTGAAAAGTCTGTATCTCTGAAACTGTGTGTGTAAAACAAAAATAATGTAAAAAACATTGGTAAATTATTAGACATTTTCTGTATTTTAGACTACCCTAATAGAACAGTCACTACTCTAATAGAGCAGTCATTTCGGTAGTTCGGTTAACTTAGAATTCGGATAAGTGGTGTTCAGATAACTGAGGTTTCACTGTATATACGTACATATAATAGATATCACATATTGCACTGGTTAAGGAAAGTTAATACGCACTGTAAAAAAGGCAGTGCATATATATCTTGTAACTCAAGATATTGCACAGTTAGGTGTAACGGGTACGAGTGCTCTGCCTGATATAAACACGTGAACCTGAGGGCCATTAGGCCTGAAGGTGAGTGTGTTTATACAGGCAGAGCACGAGTACATGTTGTATAACTGTTATGTACCACTCAGCTAATAGGTGGAGAGAGTCTCACAAGGCAACTACATCTCTCATAAAGGTCAGGTTTCTAATATCGATTGTGGGTGGCTGAGCCGAACGTTGCGGTGACGTTGCGGTGATGTATATTGTGGTCCACACCCTCTACAGTACTTCAGCCACCTGAGATATTGCACTGACCAAACTAGTATACTATGAGATATAGCACTAACCTGAATTCACTGTTTGGCTCTCGTACTCGGCTCAGCATATGTGATCAACTTGATTGCCTGTGATTATTCACTCAAAGAAAAGCAGCTAAAAATGGTCAAGGTAAACAAAACCTTACTACTGAATCACTGCTAGTCTAATTCTTACTATCTACACTTGGCAAGACAAAAACTGGCTGCCACAATCAAATGTGACCAGATCTGCGAAAACAGGACATAATCGCATATTTTTTGAATTCCTGGTTATTAAATATTTATAATCTACTTAGCCAGGTGTACCTACTGGCAAAGTTTCAGCTTCATGTGCCAATAGCTTTGGGAGTTACAGCCCTCCAAAGTAGCAGCAACAGAAAAATCGATATGTACAGTAAGCATAGGGAAAATAAATTACAGGCGCTTACAAAAACGTTGTGACTTACCAACGGATTGAGGTACGGAGCTACAGTTTTTACCATCATGTTTGCCATGAACAGGGGAATCAATTACTGGGTAAGTTTGTCCTTTACTCGCCCTTCTTCACTGCATGTAAAGGCGAAATCCGTGAAGAAAAATCGATCACGTACGATTGCTTCGACATTACGTAAACAAACGCTCATAACCTACGTATCCTTGGGTCTACTGCAACAAAACAAAGATTTTCCAACTCTTCTTCAGCAGGCGAATACGATGATATCCAGGTTTTCATTGTTAGTCCCTTCCTTCACTAACAAACAGGGGTTAAAAAAATTTACGGAATTTTTCAATAATATGCAAGTATTTCACCCAATGTATTCAATGCTTTATACTGTAAATTTAGGCTTGTGCGATTATGTTCCCTTTTCGCAGATCCGGTCACAAATGTAATGGTGAGCATCATTTAGAATATAAATTTAATGACTCACTGTCGATGATGGGCTATGGTCTAATCTAGGCTTGGATGGCATCAGACTAGTAAGGTCATAAGTACGTTTATATATATATATATGTAGATTAGAGTTTTGGCTTTTTTGATCACCATTAGCTGCTTGGTTGACCTTTGATCTGGTGACATTTAGTGACGTTATGGACCCACAATTGGCTTTTTACATGTTAGGCTGTATAAGAATTCGAGTGAATTGTAAAGCATCTTTTCACCTATTAGGTGAGGTGTCATAGTGGTCTTGGCTGCTGGCACTTGTGCAATGCTGTACAAAACTACAGCCAGTGCAATATCTGTACAAGTATAAGAAATTTTAAACTAGAGTTGGGACAATGTAGTACCACGATAAAAAGTACTGAAACAACCTGGATTGGAGTAGTATGTAATGTCCAATTGCTGTAAAACAATAAGAAGCAAATATCCCTACTGTGCTGTGGAGATTGAAACGCACAGTAGGGATATTTGCTTCTTATTGTTTTACAGCAATTGGACATTACATATATACTACTCCAATCCAGCTTGTTTCAGTACTTTTTATCATGGTACTACATTGTTAGTTTAAATTTTCTAATTTTTCTTATACTTTGTTTGTAAACTTTTTCTGTAAGTTCATGACCACTAAACACACTGTATAGTAGTGAAAATTAATCTAACTGGATTTTTAAAAACATGTTTTTAACACTCATCCATATAAGAGCTGTATATAGAATATCCATTTAGCAACGTTGGTGCTAACTATTGATCATGACCAGATTTGA